>NC_092258.1:17487927-17572927 GCF_036320965.1 Panulirus ornatus | reverse complement strand
TGACTTGACCCTCACCCCTACTGTACCTAATAACCTTGCTCTTATTCACATTTACTCTTAACTTTCTTCTTCCACACACTATATATATATATATATATATATATATATATATATATATATATATATATATATATATATTTTTTTTTTTTTTTTTTTTATACTTTGTCGCTGTCTCCCGCGTTTGCGAGGTAGCGCAAGGAAACAGACGAATGAAATGGCCCAACCCCCCCCATACACATGTACATACACACGTCCACACACACAAATATACATACCTACACAGCTTTCCATGGTTTACCCCGGACGCTTCACATGCCTTGATTCAATCCACTGACAGCACGTCAACCCCTGTATACCACATCGCTCCAATTCACTCTATTCCTTGCCCTCCTTTCACCCTCCTGCATGTTCAGGCCCCGATCACACAAAATCTTTTTCACTCCATCTTTCCACCTCCAATTTGGTCTCCCTCTTCTCCTCGTTCCCTCCACCTCCGACACATATATCCTCTTGGTCAATCTTTCCTCACTCATTCTCTCCATGTGCCCAAACCATTTTAAAACACCCTCTTCTGCTCTCTCAACCACGCTCTTTTTATTTCCACACATCTCTCTTACCCTTACGTTACTTACTCGATCAAACCACCTCACACCACACATTATCCTCAAACATCTCATTTCCAGCACATCCATCCTCCTGCGCACAACTCTATCCATAGCCCACGCCTCGCAACCATACAACATTGTTGGAACTACTAATCCTTCAAACATACCCATTTTTGCTTTCCGGGATAATGTTCTCGACTTCCACACATTTTTCAAGGCTCCCAAAATTTTCGCCCCCTCCCCCACCCTATGATCCACTTCCGCTTCCATGGTTCCATCCGCTGACAGATCCACTCCCAGATATCTAAAACACTTCACTTCCTCCAGTTTTTCACCATTCAAACTCACCTCCCAATTGACTTGACCCTCAACCCTACTGTACCTAATAACCTTGCTCTTATTCACATTTACTCTTAACTTTCTTCTTCCACACACTTTACCAAACTCCGTCACCAGCTTCTGCAGTTTCTCACCTGAATCCGCCACCAGCGCTGTATCATCAGCGAACAACAACTGACTCACTTCCCAAGCTCTCTCATCCCCAACAGACTTCATACTTGCCCCTCTTTCCAAAACTCTTGCATTTACCTCCCTAACAACCCCATCCATAAACAAATTAAACAACCATGGAGACATCACACACCCCTGCCGCAAACCTACATTCACTGAGAACCAATCACTTTCCTCTCTTCCTACACGTACACATGCCTTACATCCTCGATAAAAACTTTTCACTGCTTCTAACAACTTGCCTCCCACACCATATATTCTTAATACCTTCCACAGAGCATCTCTATCAACTCTATCATATGCCTTCTCCAGATCCATAAATGCTACATACAAATCCATTTGCTTTTCTAAGTATTTCTCACATACATTCTTCAAAGCAAACACCTGATCCAGACATCCTCTACCACTTCTGAAACCACACTGCTCTTCCCCAATCTGATGCTCTGTACATGCCTTCACCCTCTCAATCAATACCCTCCCATATAATTTACCAGGAATACTCAACAAACTTATACCTCTGTAATTTGAGCACTCACTCTTATCCCCTTTGCCTTTGTACAATGGCACTATGCACGCATTCCGCCAATCCTCAGGCACCTCACCATGAGTCATACATACATTAAATAACCTTACCAACCAGTCAACAATACAGTCACCCCCGTTTTTAATAAATTCCACAGCAATACCATCCAAACCTGCTGCCTTGCCGGCTTTCATCTTCCGCAAAGCTTTTACTACCTCTTCTCTGTTTACCAAATCATTTTCCCTAACCCTCTCACTTTGCACACCACCTCGACCCAAACACCCTATATCTGCCACTCTGTCATCAGACACATTCAACAAACCTTCAAAATACTCATTCCATCTCCTTCTCACATCACCACTACTTGTTATCACCTCCCCATTTACGCCCTTCACTGAAGTTCCCATTTGCTCCCTTGTCTTACGCACCCTATTTACCTCCTTCCAGAACATCTTTTTATTCTCCCTAAAATTTAATGATAGTCTCTCACCCCAACTCTCATTTGCCCTTTTTTTCACCTCTTGCACCTTTCTCTTGACCTCCTGTCTCTTTCTTTTATACTTCTCCCACTCAATTGCATTTTTTCCCTGCAAAAATCGTCCAAATGCCTCTCTCTTCTCTTTCACTAATACTCTTACTTCTTCATCCCACCACTCACTACCCTTTCTAAACAGCCCACTTCCCACTCTTCTCATGCCACAAGCATCTTTTGCGCAATCCATCACTGATTCCCTAAATACATCCCATTCCTCCCCCACTCCCCTTACTTCCATTGTTCTCACCTTTTTCCATTCTGTACACAGTCTCTCCTGATACTTCTTCACACAGGTCTCCTTCCCAAGCTCACTTACTCTCACCACCTTCTTCACCCCAACATTCAGTTAGTGAGAGGACAAGAGCAAGGGAAGGAGTAGCAATACTCCTGAAACAGGAGTTGTGGGAGTATGTGATAGAATGTAAGAAAGTAAATTCTCGATTAATATGGGTAAAATTGAAAGTTGATGGAGAGAGGTGGGTGATTATTGGTGCATATGCACCTGGGCATGAGAAGAAAGATCATGAGAGGCAAGTGTTTTGGGAGCAGCTAAATGAGTGTGTTAGCGGTTTTGATGCACGAGACCGGGTTATAGTGATGGGTGATTTGAATGCAAAGGTGAGTAATGTGGCAGTTGAGGGAATAATTGGTATGCATGGGGTGTTCAGTGTTGTAAATGGAAATGGTGAAGAGCTTGTAGATTTATGTGCTGAAAAAGGACTGATGATTGGGAATACCTGGTTTAAAAAGCGAGATATACATAAGTATACTTATGTAAGTAGGAGAGATGGCCAGAGAGCATTATTGGATTACGTGTTAATTGACAGGCGTGCGAAAGAGAGACTTTTGGATGTCAATGTGCTGAGAGGTGCAACTGGAGGGATATATATATATATATATATATATATATATATATATATATATATATTCTTTCTTTCTTTTTTTTTTTCAAACTATTCGCCATTTCCCGCATTAGCGAGGTAGCGTTAAGAACAGAGGACTGGGCCTTGAGGGAATACCCTCACCTGGCCCAATTCTCTGTTCCTTCTTTTGGAAAACTAAAAAAAAAAAAAAAGAAAAAACGAGAGGGGAGGATTTCCAGCCCCCCGCTCCCTCCCCTTTTAGTCGCCTTCTATGACACGCAGGGAATACGTGGGAAGTATTCTTTCTCCCCTATCCCCAGGGATAATATATATATATATATATATATATATATATATATATATTTTTTTTTTTTTTTTTTTTTTTTTTTTTTTATACTTTGTCGCTGTCTCCCGCGTTTGTGAGGTAGCGCACATCTCTATCCATAGCCCACGCCTCGCAACCATACAACATTGTTGGAACCACTATTCCCTCAAACATACCCATTTTTGCTTTCCGAGATAATGTTCTCGACTTCCACACATTTTTCAAGGCTCCCAAAATTTTCGCCCCCTCCCCCACCCTATGATCCACTTCCGCTTCCATGGTTCCATCCGCTGACAGATCCACTCCCAGATATCTAAAACACTTCACTTATATATATATATATATATATATATATATATATATATATATATATATATATATATATTATCCCTGGGGATAGGGGTGAAAGAATACTTCCCACGCATTCCTCGCGTGTCGTAGAAAGTGACTAGAGGGGATGGGAGCGGGGGGCCAGAAATCCTACCCTCCTTGTACTTTTTTTTTAACTTCTAAAATGGGAAACAGAAGAAGGAGTCACGCGGGGAGTGCCTATCCTCCTCGAAGGCTCAGATTGGGGTGCCTAAATGTGTGTGGATGTAACCAAGATGTGAAAAAAGGAGAGATAGGTAGTATGTTTGAGGAAAGGAACCTGGATGTTTTGGCTCTGAGTGAAACGAAGCTCAAGGGTAAAGGGGAAGAGTGGTTTGGGAATGTCTTGGGAGTAAAGTCAGGGGTTAGTGAGAAGACAAGAGCAAGGGAAGGAGTAGCAATACTCCTGAAACAGGAGTTGTGGGAGTATATGATAGAATGTAAGAAAGTAAATTCTCGATTAATATGGGTAAAACTGAAAGTTGATGGAGAGAGATGGGTGATTATTGGTGCATATGCACCTAGGCATGAGAAGAAAGATCATAATATAATAATTTTTTTTTTTTTTTTTTTTTTTGCTTTGTCACTGTCTCCCGCGTTTGCGAGGTAGCGCAAGGAAACAGACGAAAGAAATGGCCCAACCCACCCCCATACACATGTATATACATACGTCCACACACGCAAATATACATACCTACACAGCTTTCCATGGTTTACCCCAGGCGCTTCACATGCCTTGATTCAATCCACTGACAGCTCGTCAACCCCGGTATACCACATCACTCCAATTCACTCTATTCCTTGCCCTCCTTTCACCCTCCTGCATGTTCAGGCCCCGATCACACAAAATCTTTTTCACTCCATCTTTCCACCTCCAATTTGGTCTCCCTCTTCTCCTCGTTCCCTCCACCTCCGACACATATATCCTCTTTGTCAATCTTTCCTCACTCATTCTCTCCATGTGCCCAAACCATTTCAAAACACCCTCTTCTGCTCTCTCAAACACGCTCTTTTTATTTCCACACATCTCTCTTACCCTTACGTTACTTACTCGATCAAACCACCTCACACCACACATTGTCCTCAAACATCTCATTTCCAGCACATCCATCCTCCTGCGCACAACTCTATCCAAAACCCACGCCTCGCAACCATACAACATTGTTGGAACCACTATTCCTTCAAACATACCCATTTTTGCTTTCCGAGATAATGTTCTCGACTTCCACACATTCTTCAAGGCTCCCAGAATTTTCGCCTCCTCCCCCACCCTTTGATCCACTTCCGCTTCCATGGTTCCATCCGCTGCCAGATCCACTCCCAGATATCTAAAACACTTCACTTCCTCCAGTTTTTCTCCATTCAAACTCACCTCCCAATTGACTTGACCCTCAACCCTACTGTACCTAATAACCTTGCTCTTATTCACATTTACTCTTAACTTTCTTCTTTCACACACTTTACCAAACTCAGTCACCAGCTTCTGCAGTTTCTCACATGAATCAGCCACCAGCGCTGTATCATCAGCGAACAACAACTGACTCACTTCCCAAGCTCTCTCATCCCCAACAGACTTCATCCTTGCCCCTCTTTCCAAAACTCTTGCATTCACCTCCCTAACAACCCCATCCATAAACAAATTAAACAACTATGGAGACATCACACACCCCTACTGCAAACCTACATTCACTGAGAACCAATCACTTTCCTCTCTTCCTACATGTACACATGCCTTACATCCTCGATAAAAACTTTTCACTACTTCTAACAACTTGCCTCCCACACCATATATTCTTAATACCTTCCACAGAGCATCTCTATCAACTCTATCATATGCCTTCTCCAGGTCCATAAATGCTACATACAAATCCATTTCCTTTCTAAATATTTCTCAAATACATTCTTCAAAGCAAACATCTGATCCACACATCCTCTACCACTTCTGAAACCACACTGCTCTTCCCCAATCTGATGCTCTGTACATGCCTTCACCCTCTCAATCAATACCCTCCCATATAATTTACCAGGAATACTCAACAAACTTATACCTCTGTAATTTGAGTACTCACTCTTATCCCCTTTGGTTGAGAGAGCAGAAGAGGGTGTTTTGAAATGGTTTGGGCACATGGAGAGAATTAGTGAGGAAAGATTGACCAAGAGGATATATGTGTCGGAGGTGGAGGAGAAGTGGGAGACCAAATTGGAGGTGGAAAGATGGAGTGAAAAAGATTTTGAGTGATCGGGGCCTGAACATGCAGGAGGGGGAAAGGAGGGCAAGGAATAGAGTGAATTGGATCGATATGGTATACCGGGGTTGACGTGCTGTCAGTGGATTGAATCAGGGCATGTGAATCGTCTGGGGTAAACCATGGAAAGCTGTGTAGGTATGTATATTTGCGTGTGTGGACGTATGTATATACATGTGTATGGGGGTGGGTTGGGCTATTTCTTTCGTCTGTTTCCTTGCGCTACCTCGCAAACGCGGGAGACAGCGACAAAGCAAAAAAAAATATATATATATATATATATATATTTTTTTTTTTTTTTTTTTTGCTTTGTTGCTGTCTCCCGCGTTTGCGAGGTAGCGCAAGGAAACAGACGAAAGAAATGGCCCAATCCACCCCCATACACATGTATATACATACGTCCACACACGCAAATATACATACCTACACAGCTTTCCATGGTTTACCCCAGACGCTTCACATGCCCTGATTCAATCCACTGACAGCACATCAACCCCGGTATACCACATCGCTCCAATTCACTCTATTCCTTGCCCTCCTTTCACCCTCCTGCATGTTCAGGCCCCGATCACACAAAATCTTTTTCACTCCATCTTTCCACCTCCAATTTGGTCTCCCTCTTCTCCTCGTTCCTTCCACCTCCGACACATATATCCTCTTGGTCAATCTTTCCTCACTCATTCTCTCCATGTGCCCAAACCATTTCAAAACACCCTCTTCTGCTCTCTCAACCACGCTCTTTTTGTTTCCAAACATCTCTCTTACCCTTACGTTACTTACTCGATCAAACCACCTCACACCACACATTGTCCTCAAACATCTCATTTCCAGCACATCCATCCTACTGCGCACAACTCTATCCATAGCCCACGCCTCGCAACCATACAACATTGTTGGAACCACCATTCCCTCAAACATACCCATTTTTGCTTTCCGAGATAATGTTCTCTACTTCCACACATTCTTCAAGGCTCCCAGAATTTTCGCCCCCTCCCCCACCCTATGATCCACTTCCGCTTCCATGGTTCCATCCGCTGCCAGATCCACTCCCAGATATCTAAAACACTTCACTTCCTCCAGTTTTTCTCCATTCAAACTTACCTCCCAATTGACTTGACCCTCAACCCCACTGTACCTAATAACCTTGCTCTTATTCATATTTATATATTTATATATTTATATATTCACATATATATATATTTTTCTTTTCTTTTAAACTATTCGCCATTTCCCGCGTTAGCGAGGTAGCGTTAGGAACAGAGGACTGGGCCTTTTTTGGAATATCCTCACCTGGCCCCCTCTGTTCCTTCTTTTGGAAAATAAAAAAAAAAAAAACGAGAGGGGAGGATTTCCAGCCCCCCGCTCCCTCCCCTTTTAGTCGCCTTCTACAACACGCAGGGAATACGTGAGAAGTATTCTTAATCCCCTATCCCCAGGTGATAACAAGTAGTGGTGATGTGAGAAGGAGATGGAGTGAGTATTTCGAAGGTTTGTTGAATGTGTTTGATGATAGAGTGGCAGATATAGGGTGTTTTGGTCGAGGTGGTGTGCAAAGTGAGAGGGTTAGGGAAAATGATTTGGTAAACAGAGAAGAGGTAGTGAAAGCTTTGCGGAAGATGAAAGCCGGCAAGGCAGAAGGTTTGGATGGTATTGCAGTGGAATTTATTAAAAAAGGGGGTGACTGTATTGTTGACTGGTTGGTAAGGTTATTTAATGTATGTATGACTCATGGTGAGGTGCCTGAGGATTGGCGGAATGCGTGCATAGTGCCATTGTACAAAGGCAAAGGGGATAAGAGTGAGTGCTCAAATTACAGAGGTATAAGTTTGTTGAGTATTCCTGGTAAATTATATGGGAGGGTATTAATTGAGAGGGTGAAGGCATGTACAGAGCATCAGATTGGGGAAGAGCAGTGTGGTTTCAGAAGTGGTAGAGGATGTGTGGATCAGGTGTTTGCTTTGAAGAATGTATGTGAGAAATACTTAGAAAAGCAAATGGATTTGTATGTAGCATTTATGGATCTGGAGAAGGCATATGATAGAGTTGATAGAGATGCTCTGTGGAAGGTATTAAGAATATATGGTGTGGGAGGAAAGTTGTTAGAAGCAGTGAAAAGTTTTTATCGAGGATGTAAGGCATGTGTACGTGTAGGAAGAGAGGAAAGTGATTGGTTCTCAGTGAATGTAGGTTTGCGGCAGGGATGTGTGATGTCTCCATGGTTGTTTAATTTGTTTATGGATGGGGTTGTTAGGGAGGTAAATGCAAGAGTTTTGGAAAGAGGGGCAAGTATGAAGTCTGTTGGGGATGACAGAGCTTGGGAAGTGAGTCAGTTGTTGTTCGCTGATGACACAGCGCTGGTGGCTGATTCATGTGTGAAACTGCAGAAGCTGGTGACTGAGTTTGGTAAAGTGTGTGGAAGAAGAAAGTTAAGAGTAAATGTGAATAAGAGCAAGGTTATTAGGTACAGTAGTGTTGAGGGTCAAGTCAATTGGGATGTGAGTTTGAATGGAGAAAAACTGGAAGAAGTGAAGTGTTTTAGATATCTGGGATTGGATCTGGCAGCGGATGGAACCATAGAAGCGGAAGTGGATCATAGGGTGGGGGAGGGGGCGAAAATTATGGGGGCCTTGAAGAATGTGTAGAAGTCGAGAACATTATCTCGGAAAGCAAAAATGGGTATGTTTGAAGGAATAGTGGTTCCAACAATGTTGTATGGTTGCGAGGCGTGGGCTATGGATAGAGTTGTGCGCAGGAGGATGGATGTGCTGGAAATGAGATGTTTGAGGACAGTGTGTGGTGTGAGGTGGTTTGATCGAGTGAGTAACATAAGGGTAAGAGAGATGTGTGGAAATAAAAATAGCGTGGTTGAGAGAGCAGAAGAGGGTGTTTTGAAGTGATTTGGGCACATGGAGAGGATGAGTGAGGAAAGATTGACCAAGAGGATATATGTGTCGGAGGTGGAGGGAACAAGGAGAAGAGGGAGACCAAATTGGAGGTGGAAAGATGGAGTGAAAAAGATTTTGTGTGATCGGGGCCTGAACATGCAGGAGGGTGAAAGGAGGGCAAGGAATATAGTGAATTGGAGCGATGTGGTATACCGGGGCTGACGTGCTGTCAGTGGATTGAATCAAGGCATGTGAAGCGTCTGGGGTAAACCACGGAAAGCTGTGTAGGTATGTATATTTGCGTGTGTGGACGTATGTATATACATGTGTATGGGGGGGGTTGGGCCATTTCTTTCGTCTGTTTCCTTGCGCTACCTCGCAAACGCGGGAGACAGCAACAAAGTATAAAAAAATATATATATATATATATATATATATATATATATATATATATATATATATATATATATATGTATAATTTTCCAAAAGAAGGAACAGAGAATTGGGCCAGGTGAGGGTATTCCCTCAAGGCCCAGTCCTCTGTTCTTAACGCTACCTCGCTAATGCGGGAAATGGCGAATAGTTTGAAAGAAAAGAAAGAAATATATATATATATATATATATATATATATATATATATATATATATTATATATATATATATATATATATATATATATATATATATATATTCACTCTTATTTCTAAAAACCCATACAAATCTTCACCTTAGCCTCCACAAGATAATGATCAGACATCCCTCCAGTTGCACCTCTCAGCACATTAACATCCAAAAGTCTCTCTTTCGCGCGCCTGTCAATTAACATATATATATATATATATATATATATATATATATATATATATATATATATATACATATATATATATATATATATATATATATATATATATATTCACTCTTCTTTTCTGAAAACCCATACAAATCTTCACCTTAGCCTCCACAAGATAATGATCAGACATCCCTCCAGTTGCACCTCTCAGCACATTAACATCCAAAAGTCTCTCTTTCGCGCGCCTGTCAATTAACACGTAATCCAATAACGCTCTCTGGCCATCTCTCCTACTTACATACATATACTTATGTATATCTCGCTTTTTAAACCAGGTATTCCCAATCACCAGTCCTTTTTCAGCACATAAATCTACAAGCTCTTCACCATTTCCATTTACAACACTGAACACCCCATGTATACCAATTATTCTCTCAACTGCCACATTACTCACCTTTGCATTCAAATCACCCATCACTATAACCCGGTCTCGTGCATCAAAACCACTAACACACTCATTCAGCTGCTCCCAAAACACTTGCCTCTCATGATCTTTCATCTCATGCCCAGGTGCATATGCACCAATAATCACCCATCTCTCTCCATCAACTTACAGTTTTATCCATATTAATCGAGAATTTACTTTCTTACACTCTATCACATACTCCCACAACTCCTGTTTGAGGTGTGAAGAGGGTGGTGAGAGTAAGTGAGCTTGGGAAGGAGACTTGTGTGAGGAAGTACCAGGAGAGACTGAGTACAGAATGGAAAAAGGTGAGAACAATGGAAGTAAGAGGTGTGGGGGAGGAATGGGATGTATTTAGGGAATCAGTGATGGATTGCGCAAAAGATGCTTGTGGCATGAGAAGAGTGGGAGGTGGGTTAATTAGAAAGGGTAGTGAGTGGTGGGATGAAGAAGTAAGATTATTAGTGAAAGGGAAGAGAGAGGCATTTGGACGGTTTTTGCAGGGAAAAAATGCAATTGAGTGGGAGATGTATAAAAGAAAGAGACAGGAGGTCAAGAGAAAGGTGCAAGCGGTGAAAAAGAAGGCAAATAAGAGTTGGGGTGAGAGAGTATCATTAAATTTTAGGGAGAATAAAAAGATGTTCTGGAAGGAGGTAAATAAAGTGCGTAAGACAAGGGAGCAAATGGGAACTTCAGTGAAGGGCGCTAATGGGGAGGTGATAACAAGTAGTGGTGATGTGAGAAGGAGATGGAGTGAGTATTTTGAAGGTTTGTTGAATGTGTTTGATGATAGAGTGGCAGATATAAGGTGATTTGGTCGAGGTGGTGTGCAAAGCGAAAGGGTTAGGGAAAATGATTTGGTAAACAGAGAAGAGGTAGTAAAAGCTTTGCGGAAGATGAAAGCCGGCAAGGCAGTAGGTTTCGATGGTATTGCAGTGGAATTTATTAAAAAAGGGGTGACTGTATTATTGACTGGTTGGTAAGGTTATTAAATGTATGGTAATGTATGTATTACTCATGGTGAGGTGCCTGAGGATTGGCGGAATGCGTGCATAGTGCCATTGTACAAAGGCAAAGGGGATAAGAGTGAGTGCTCAAATTACAGAGGTATAAGATTGTTGAGTATTCCTGGTAAATTATATGGGAGGGTATTGATTGAGAGGGTGAAGGCATGTACAGAGCATCAGATTGGGGAAGAGCAGTGTGGTTTCAGAAGTGGTAGAGGATGTGTGGATCAGGTGTTTGCTTTAAAGAATGTATGTGAGAAATACTTAGAAAAGCAAATGGATTTGTATGTAGCATTTATGGATCTGGAGAAGGCATATGATAGAGTTGATAGAGATGCTCTGTGGAAGGTATTCAGAATATATGGTGTGGGAGGCAAGTTGTTAGAAGCAGTGAAAAGTTTTTATTGAGGATGTAAGGCATGTGTACGTGTAGGAAGAGAGGAAAGTGATTGGTTTTCAGTGAATGTAGGTTTGCGGCAGGGGTGTGTGATGTCTCCATGGTTGTTTAATTTGTTTATGGATGGGGTTGTTAGGGAGGTGAATGCAAGAGTTTTGGAAAGAGGGGCAAGTATGAAGTCTGTTGGGGATGAGAGAGCTTGGGAAGTGAGTCAGTTGTTGTTCGCTGATGATACAGCGCTGGTGGCTGATTCATGTGAGAAACTGCAGAAGCTGGTGACTGAGTTTAGTAAAGTGTGTGAAAGAAGAAAGTTAAGAGTAAATGTGAATAAGAGCAAGGTTATTAGGTACAGTAGGGTTGAGGGTCAAGTCAATTGGGAGGTAAGTTTGAATGGAGAAAAAGTGGAGGAAGTAAAGTGTTTTAGATATCTGGGAGTGGATCTGGCAGCAGATGGAACCATGGAAGCGGAAGTGGATTATATGGTGGGGGAGGGGGCGAAAATTCTGGGAGCCTTGAAGAATGTGTGGAAGCCGAGAACATTATCTCGGAAAGCAAAAATGGGTATGTTTGAAGGAATTGTGGATCCAACAATGTTGTATGGTTGCGAGGCGTGGGCTATGGATAGAGTTGTGCGCAGGAGGATGGATGTGCTGGAAATGAGATGTTTGAGGACAATGTGTGGTGTGAGGTGGTTTGATCGAGTAAGTAACGTAAGGGTAAGAGAGATGTGTGGAAATGAAAAGAGCGTGGTTGAGAGAGCAGAAGAGGATGTTTTAAAATGGTTTGGGCACATGGAGAGAATGAGTGAGGAAAGATTGACCAAGAGGATATATGTGTCGGAGGTGGAGGGAACGAGGAGAAGTGGGAGACCAAATTGGAGGTGGAAAGATGGAGTGAAAAAGATTTTGTGTGATCGGGGCCTGAACATGCAGGAGGGGGAAAGGAGGGCAAGGAATAGAGTGAATTGGATCGATGTGGTATACCGGGGTTGACATGCTTTCAATGGATTGAATCAGGGCATGTGAAGCGTCTGGGTAAACCATGGAAAGCTGTGTAGGTATGTATATTTGTGTGTGTGGATGTATGTATATACATGTGTATGGGGGTGGGTTGGGCCATTTCTTTCGTCTGTTTCCTTGCGCTACCTCGCAAACACGGGAGACAGCGACAAATCAAAAAAAAATAAATATATATATATATATAAATCCCTGGGGATAGGGGATTAAGAATACTTCCCACGTATTCCCTGCGTGTCGTAGAAGGCGACTAAAAGGGGTGGGAGCGGGGGGCTGGAAATCCTCCCCTCTCGTTTTTTTTTTAATTTTCCAAAAGACGGAACAGAGAAGGGGGCCAGGTGAGGGTATTCCCTCAAAGGCCCAGTCCTCTGTTCTTAATGCTACCTCGCTAACGCGGGAAATGGCGAATAGTTTAAAAGAAAAGAAAAAGATATATATATATATATATATATATATATATATATATATATATATATATATATATATATATATATGGAAGGTGACTAGAGGGGATGGGAGCGGGGGGCCAGAAATCCTCCCCTCCTTGTATTTTTAACTTTCTAAAAAAATGGGAAACAGAAGGAGTCACGCGGGGAGTGCTCATACTCCTCGTAGACTCAGGGTGGGGTGTCTAAATGTGTGTGGATGTAACCAACATGTGAAAAAAGGAGAGATATGTTTGAGGAAAGGAACCTGGATGTTTTGGCTCTGAGTGAAATGAAGCTCAAAGGTAAAGGGGAAGAGTTGCTTGGGAATGTCTTGGGAGTAAAGTCAGGGGTTAGTGAGAGGACAGGAGCAAGGGAAGGAGTAGCAGTACTCCTGAAACAGGAGTTGTGGGAGTATGTGATCGAATGTAAGAAAGTAAATTCTCGATTAATATGGGTAAAACTGAAAGTTGATGGAGAGAGATGGGTGATTATTGGTGCATATGCACCTGGGCATGAGAAGAAAGATCATGAGAGGCAATTGTTTTGGGAGCGGCTGAATGAGTGTGTTAGTGGCTTTGATGCACGCGACCGGGTTATAGTGATGGGTGATTTGAATGCAAAGGTGAGTAATGTGGCAGTTGAGGGAATAATTGGTATACATGGGGTGTTCAGTGTTGTAAATGGAAATGGTGAAGAGCTTGTAGATTTATGTGCTGAAAAAGGACTGGTGATTGGGAATACCTGGTTTAAAAGGTGAGATATACATAAGCATACGTATGTAAGATGAGAGATGGCCAGAAAGCGTTATTGGATTACGTGTTAATTGACAGGAGCACGAAAGAGAGACTTTTGGATGTAAATGTGCTGAAAGGTGCAACTGGAGGGATGTCTGATCATTATCTTGTGGAGGCTAAGGTGAAGATTTGTATGGGTTTTCAGAAAAGAAGAGTGAATGTTGGGGTGAAGAGGATGGTGAGAGTAAGGGAGCTTGGGAAGGAGACTTGTGTGAGGAAGTACCAGGAGAGACTGAGTACAGAATGGAAAAAGGTGAGAACAATGGAAGTAAGGGGAGTGGGGGAGGAATGGGATGTATTTAGGGAAATCAGTGATGGATTGCGCAAAAGATGCTTGTGGCATGAGAAGAGTGGGAGGTGGGTTGATTAGAAAGGGTAGTGAGTGGTGGGATGAAGAAGTAAGAGTATTAGTGAAAGAGAAGAGAGAGGCATTTGGACGATTTTTGCAGGGAAAAAATGCAATTGAGTGGGAGATGTATAAAAGAAAGAGACAGGAGGTCAAGAGAAAGGTGCAAGAGGTGAAAAAAAGGGCAAATGAGAGTTGGGGTGAGAGAGTATCATTAAATTTTAGGGAGAATAAAAAGATGTTCTGGAAGGAGGTAAATAAAGTGCGTAAGATAAGGGAGCAAATGGGAACTTCAGTGAAGGGCGCAAATGGGGAGGTGATAACAAGTAGTGGTGATGTGAGAAGGAGATGGAGTGAGTATTTCGAAGATTTGTTGAATGTGTTTGATGATAGAGTGGCAGATATAGGGTGTTTTGGTCGAGGTGGTGTGCAAAGTGAGAGGGTTAGGGAAAATGATTTGGTAAACAGAGAAGAGGTAGTGAAAGCTTTGCGGAAGATGAAAGCCGGCAAGGCAGCAGGTTTGGATGGTATTGCAGTGGAATTTATTAAAAAAGGGGGTGACTGTATTGTTGACTGGTTGGTAAGGTTATTTAATGTATGTATGACTCATGGTGAGGTGCCTGAGGATTGGCGGAATGCGTGCATAGTGCCATTGTACAAAGGCAAAGGGGATAAGAGTGAGTGCTCAAATTACAGAGGTATAAGTTTGTTGAGTATTCCTGGTAAATTATATGGGAGGGTATTGATTGAGAGGGTGAAGGCATGTACAGAGCATCAGATTGGGGAAGAGCAGTGTGGTTTCAGAAGTGGTAGAGGATGTGTGGATCAGGTGTTTGCTTTGAAGAATGTATGTGAGAAATACTTAGAAAAGCAAATGGATTTGTATGTAGCATTTATGGATCTGGAGAAGGCATATGATAGAGTTGATAGAGATGCTCTGTGGAAGGTATTAAGAATATATGGTGTGGGAGGAAAGTTGTTAGAAGCAGTGAAAAGTTTTTATCGAGGATGTAAGGCATGTGTACGTGTAGGAAGAGAGGAAAGTGAGTGGTTCTCAGTGAATGTAGGTTTGCGGCAAGGGTGTGTGATGTCTCCATGGTTGTTTAATTTGTTTATGGATGGGGTTGTTAGGGAGGTAAATGCAAGAGTTTTGGAAAGAGGGGCAAGTATGAAGTCTGTTGGGGATGAGAGAGCTTGGGAAGTGAGTCAGTTGGTGTTCGCTGATGATACAGCGCTGGTGGCTGATTCATGTGAGAAACTGCAGAAGCTGGTGACTGAGTTTGGAAAAGTGTGTGGAAGAAGAAAGTTAAGAGTAAATGTGAATAAGAGCAAGGTTATTAGGTGCAGTAGGGTTGAGGGTCAAATCAATTGGGAGGTGAGTTTGAATGGAGAAAAACTGGAGGAAGTGAAGTGTTTTAGATATCTGGGAGTGGATCTGGCAGCGGATGGAACCATAGAAGCGGAAGTGGATCATAGGGTGGGGGAGGGGGCAAAAATTCTGGGAGCCTTGAAGAATGTGTGGAAGTCGAGAACATTATCTCGGAAAGCAAAAATGGGTATGTTTGAAGGAATAGTGGTTCCAACAATGTTGTATGGGTGCGAGGCGTGGACTATTGATAGAGTTGTGCGCAGGAGGATGGATGTGCTGGAAATGAGATGTTTGAGGACAATGTGTGGTGTGAGGTGGTTTGATCAAGTAAGTAACGTAAGGGTGAGAGAGATGTGTGGAAATAAAAAGAGCGTGGTTGAGAGAGCAGAAGAGGGTGTTTTGAAGTGGTTTGGGCACATGGAGAGATGAGTGAGGAAAGATTGACCAAGAGGATATATGTGTCGGAGGTGGAGGGAACGAGGAGAAGAGGGAGACCAAATTGGAGGTGGAAAGATGGAGTGAAAAAGATTTTGTGTGATCGGGGCCTGAACATGCAGGAGGGTGAAAGGAGGGCAAAGAATAGAGTGAATTGGAGCGATGTGGTATACCGGGGTTGACGTGCTGTCAGTGGATTGAATCAAGGCATGTGAAGCGTCCGGGGTAAACCATGGAAAGCTGTGTAGGTATGTATATTTGCATGTGTGGACGTGTGTATGTACATGTGTATGGGGGGGTTGGGCCATTTCTTTCGTCTGTTTCCTTGCGCTACCTCGCAACCGCGGGAGACAGCGACGAGGTATAAAAAAAAAAAAATAAAATATATATATATATATATATATATATATATATATATATATATATATATCTTTTTTTTTTTATACTTTGTCGCTGTCTCCCGCGTTTGCGAGGTAGCGCAAGGAAACAGAAGAAAGAAATGGCCCAACCCCCCCATACACATGTATATACATACGTCCACACACGCAAATATACATACCTACACAGCTTTCCATGGCTCACCCCAGACGCTTCACATTCCCTGATTCAATCCACTGACAGCACGTCAGCCCCGGTATACCACATCACTCCAATTCACTCTATTCCTTGCCCTCCTTTCACCCTCCTGCATGTTCAGGCCCCGATCACACAAAATCTTTTTCACTCCATCTTTCCACCTCCAATTTGGTCTCCCTCTTCTCCTCGTTCCCTCCACCTCCGACATATATATCCTCTTGGTCAATCTTTCCTCACTCATCCTCTCCATGTGCCCAAACCACTTCAAAACACCCTCTTCTGCTCTCTCAACCACGCTCTTTTTATTTCCACACATCTCTCTTACCCTTACGTTACTCACTCGATCAAACCACCTCACACCACACATTGTCCTCAGACATCTCATTTCCAGCACATCCATCCTCCTGCGCACAACTCTATCCATAGCCCACGCCTCGCAACCATACAACATTGTTGGAACCACTATTCCTTCAAACATACCCATTTTTGCTTCCCGAGATAATGTTCTCGACTTCCACACATTCTTCAAGGCCCCCAGAATTTTCGCCCCCTCCCCCACCCTATGATCCACTTCCGCTTCCATGGTTCCATCCGCTGCCAGATCCACTCCCAGATATCTAAAACACTTCACTTCCTCCAGTTTTTCTCCATTCAAACTCACCTCCCAATTGACTTGACCCTCAACCCTACTGTACCTAATAACCTTGCTCTTATTCACATTTACTCTTAACTTTCTTCTTCCACACACTTTACCAAACTCAGTCACCAGCTTCTGCAGTTTCACACATGAATCAGCCACCAGCGCTGTGTCATCAGCGAACAACAACTGACTCACTTCCCAAGCTCTCTCATCCCCAACAGACTTCATACTTGCCCCTCTTTCCAAAACTCTTGCATTTACCTCCCTAACAACCCCATCCATAAACAAATTAAACAACCATGGAGACATCACACACCCCTGCCGCAAACCTACATTCACTGAGAACCAATCACTTTCCTCTCTTCCTACACGTACACATGCCTTACATCCTCGATAAAAACTTTTCACTGCTTCTAACAACTTTCCTCCCACACCATATATTCTTAATACCTTCCACAGAGCATCTCTATCAACTCTATCATATGCCTTCTCCAGATCCATAAATGCTACATACAAATCCATTTGCTTTTCTAAGTATTTCTCACATACATTCTTCAAAGCAAACACCTGATCCACACATCCTCTACCACTTCTGAAACCACACTGCTCTTCCCCAATCTGATGCTCTGTACATGCCTTCACCCTCTCAATTAATACCCTCCCATATAATTTACCAGGAATACTCAACAAACTTATACCTCTGTAATTTGAGCACTCACTCTTATCCCCTTTGCCTTTGTACAATGGCACTATGCACGCATTCCGCCAATCCTCAGGCACCTCACCATGAGTCATACATACATTAAATAACCTTACCAACCAGTCAACAATACAGTCACCCCCTTTTTTAATAAATTCCTCTGCAATACCATCCAAACCCGCTGCCTTGCCGGCTTTCATCTTCCGCAAAGCTTTCACTACCTCTTCTCTGTTTACCAAATCATTTTCCCTAACCCTCTCACTTTGCACACCACCTCGACCAAAACACCCTATATCTGCCACTCTATCATCAAACACATTCAACAAACCTTCGAAATACTCACTCCATCTCTTCTCACATCACCACTACTTGTTATCACCTCCCTATTTGCGCCCTTCACTGAAGTTCCCATTTGCTCCCTTGTCTTACGCACTTTATTTACCTCCTTCCAGAACATCTTTTTATTCTCCCTAAAATTTAATGATACTCTCTCACCCCATCTCTCATTTGCCCTTTTTTTCACCTCTTGCACCTTTCTCTTGACCTCCTGTCTCTTTCTTTTATACATCTCCCACTCAATTGCATTTTTTCCCTGCAGAAATCGTCCAAATGCCTCTCTCTTCTCTTTCACTAATACTCTTACTTCTTCATCCCACCACTCACTACCCTTTCTAATCAACCCACCTCCCACTCTTCTCATGCCACAAGCATCTTTTGCGCAATCCATCACTGATTCCCTAAATACATCCCATTCCTCCCCCACTCCCCTTACTTCCATTGTTCTCACCTTTTTCCATTCTGTACTCAGTCTCTCCTGGTACTTCCTCACACAGGTCTCCTTCTCAAGCTCACTTACTCTCACCACCCTCTTCACCCCAACATTCACTCTTCTTTTCTGAAAACCCATACAAATCTTCACCTTAGCCTCCACAAGATAATGATCAGACATCCCTCCAGTTGCACCTCTCAGCACATTAACATCCAAAAGTCTCTCTTTCGCACGCCTGTCAATTAACACGTAATCCAATAACGCTCTCTGGCCATCTCTCCTACTTACATAAGTATACTTATGTATATCTCGCTTTTTAAACCAGGTATTCCCAATCACCAGTCCTTTTTCAGCACATAAATCTACAAGCTCTTCACCATTTCCATTTACAACTCTGAACACCCCATGTATACCAATTATTCCCTCAACTGCCACATTACTCACCTTTGCATTCAAATCACCCATCACTATATATATATATATATATATATATATATATATATCGTAGAAGGTGACTAAAAGGGAAAGGAGCAGGGTGCTGGAAATCCTCCCCTCATTTTTTTTTCTAATTTTCCAAAAGAAGGAACAGAGATGGGGGCGAGTTGAGGATATTCCCTTAAAGGCCCAGTCCTCTGTTCTTAACGCTATCTCGCTAACGCGGGAAATGATCAAATAGTATGAAAACAAAAGTATATATATGTATATATCCCCCCTGGGGATGGGGGAGAAAGAATACTTCCCACGTATTCCCTGCGTGTCGTAGAAGGCGACTAAAAGGGGAGGGAGCGGGGGGCTGGAAATCCTCCCCTCTCGTTTTTTTTTTTAATTTTCCAAAAGAAGGAACAGAGAATTGGGCCAGGTGAGGGTATTCCCTCAAGGCCCAGTCCTCTGTTCTTAACGCTACCTCGCTAATGCGGGAAATGGCGAATAGTTTGAAAGAAAAAAATGTATACGTTGAAATGTATAGGTATGTATATGTGCATGTGTGAACGTGTATGTACATACATATATGTGTGGGTGGTTTGGGCCATTCTTTCGTCTGTTTCTTTGCGCTACCTCGGTAACACAGGAGACAGCGAGAAAGTATAATGATTATAAATCAATGATGATAATAATAATGATAATGATGTACTTGGGGTGTTCAGTATTGTAAGTGGAAATGGTGAAGAGCTTGTAGATTTGTTTGCTGAAAAAGGACTGGTGATTGGGAATATCTGGTTTAAAAAGTATACGTATGTAAGTAGGAGAAATGGCCAGAGAGTGTTATTGGATTACGTGTTAATTGAAAAGCGCGTAAAAGAGAGACTTTTAACTGTTAATGTGCTGAGAGGTGCAACATTATCTTGTGGAGGCAAAGGTGAAGATTTGTTGAGGTTTTCAGAAAAGAAGAGAGAATGTTGGGGTGGAGAGAGTGTTGAGAGTAAGTGAGCTTGGGAAGGAGACTTGTGTGAGGAAGTATCCGGAGAGACTGAGTGCAGAATGGAAAAAGGTGAGAGCAAAGGACGTAAGGAGATTGGGGGGATGAATGGGATGTATTTAGGGAAGAATTGATGGCTTGTGCAACAGATGCTTGTGGCATGAGAAGTGTGGGAGATGGGCAGATTAGAAAGGGGGGTGAGTGGTGGGATGAAGAAGTAAGATTATTAGTGAAAGAGAAGAGAGAGTCATTTTTTGGACAATTTTTGCAGGGAAATGATGCAAATGAGTGGGAGATATATAAAAGAAAGAGGAAGGAGGTCAAGAGAATGGTGCAAGAGGTGAAAAAGAGGGCAGATGAGAGTTGGGGTGAGAGAGTATCATTAAATTTTAGGGAGAATAAAAAGATGTTTTGGAAGGAGGTACATAAAGTGCATAAGACAAGAGAACAAATGGGAACATCGGTAAAAGGGGCTAATGGGGAGGTAATAAGTAGAGGTGATGTGAGAAGGAGATGGAGTGAGTATTTTCAAGTTTTGTTGAATGTGTTAGATGATAGAGTGGCAGATATATGGTGTTTTGGTCGAGGTGGTGTGCAGAGTGAGAGGGTTAGGGAGGATGATTTGTTAAATAGAGAAGAGGCGGCGGGTTTGGATGGTATTGCAGTGGAATTTGTCATAAAAGGGGGTGACTGTGTTGTTGACTGGTTGGTAAGGATATTTGATGTATGTATGGTTCATGGCGAAGTGCCTGAGGATTGGCGGAATGCATGCATAGTGCCATTGTACGAAGGCAAAGGAGATAAAGGTGAATTTGTTGAGTATTCCTGGGAAATTATATTGGAGGGTATTGATTGAGAGGGTGAAGGCATGTACAGAGCATCAGACTGGGGAAGAGCAGTGTGGTTTCAGAAGTGGTAGAGGATGTGTGGATCAGATGTTTGCTTTGAAAAATGTATGTGAGAAATACTTAGAAAAACAAATGGATTTGTATGTAGCATTTATGGATCTGGAGAAGGCATATGATAGAGTTGATAGAGATGCTCTATGGAAGGTATTAAGAACATATGGTGTGGAAGGCAAGTTGCTAGAAGCAGTGAAAAGTTTTTATCGAGGATGTAAGGCATGTGTACGAGTAGGAAGAGAGGAAAGTGATTGGTTCTCTGTGAATGTCGGTTTGTGGCAAGTGTGTGTGATGTCTCCATGGTTGTTTAATTTGTTTATGGATGGGGTTGTTAGGGAGGTGAATGCAAGAGTTTTGGAAAGAGGGGCAAGTATGAAGTCTGTTGTGGATGAGAGAGCATGGGAAGTGAGTCAGTTGTTGTTCGCTGATGATACAGGGCTGGTGGCTGATTCGTGTGAGAAACTGTAGAAGCTTGTGATTTAGTTTGTTAAGGAGTGTGAAAGAAGAAAGCTGAGAACAAATGTGAATAAGAGCAAGGCTATTAGGGACCAGTCAATTGGGAGGTAAGTTTGAATGGAGAAAAACTGGAGGAAGTGAAGTGTTTTAGATGTCTGTGAGTGGATTTGGCAGCGGATGGAACCATGAAGGCGAAAGTGAGTCACAAGGTCGAGAACATTATCTTGGAAAGCAAAAATGGGTATGTTTTAAGGAATAATGGTTCCAACACTGTTATATGGTTGTGAGGCGTGGGCTATAGATAGGGTTGTGCGGAGGAGGCTGGATGTGTTAGAAATGAGGTGTTTGAGGACAATATGTGGTGTAAGGTGGTTTGATCAAGTAAGTAATGAAAGGGTAAGAGAGATGTGTGATAATAAAAAGAGTATGGTTGGGAGAGTGGAAAAACGTGTTTTGAAGTGGTTTGTTCAGATGGAAAGAATGAGTAAGGAAAGATTGACAAAGAGGATATGTTTGTTAGAGGTGGAGGGAACGAGGGGAAGTGGGAGACCAAATTGAAGGTGGAAGGATGGAAAGAAAAAGATTTTGAGTGATCGGGGCCTCAACATGCAGGAGGGTGGAAGGCGTGCAAGGAATAAAGTGAATTGGAACGATGTGGTATATCGAGGTCGATGTGCCGTCAGTGGATTGAATCAGGGTATGTGAAGCATCTGGGTCAAACCATGGAAAGTTTTGTGGGTCCTGGAAGTGGAAAGGGAGCTGTGATTTCGGTGCATTATGCATGACAGCTAGAGACTGAGTGTAAACGAATGTGGCCTTTGTTGTCTTTTCCTAGCACTACCTCGCGCGCATTTGGGGTAGGGGGTTTCCATTTCATGTGTGGCGGGGTGGTGACAGGAATGAATAAAGGCAGCAAGTATGAATTATGTACATGTGTATATATGTATATGTCTGGGGATAGGGGGGAAAGAGTGCTTCCCATGCATTCCTCACATGTTGTAAAAGGTGACTTAAGGGGATGGGAGCGGGGGGCTAGAAACCCTCCACTCCTTGTATTTTGACTTTCTAAAAGGGGAAACAGAAGAAGGAGTCATGTAAGGGGTGCTCATCCTCCTCGAAGGCTCAGATTGGGGTGTCTAAATGTGTGTGGATGTAACCAAGATGAGAAAAAAGGAGAGATAGGTAGTAAATTTGAGGGAAGGAACTTGGATGTTCTGGTTCTGAGTGAAATGAAGCTCAAGTGCAAAGGGGAAGAGTGGTTTGGGAATGTCTTGGGAGTAAAGCCAAGGGTTGGTGAGAGGACAAGAGCAAGGGAAGGAGTAGCACTACTCCTGAAACAGGAGTGGTGGGAGTATGGGATAGAGTGTAAGAAAGTAAATTCTAGATTGATATGGGTAAAACTGAAAGTGGATGGAGAGAGATGGGTGATTGTTGGTGCAGATGCACCTGGGCATGAGAAGAAAGATCATGAGAGGCAAGTGTTTTGGGAGCAGCTGAGTGAGTGTTTTATTAGATGCACGAGACTGGGTTATAGTAATGGGTGATTTGAATGCCAAGGTAATGTGGCAGTTGAGGGAATAATAGGTGTAAATGGGGTGTTCAGTGTTGTAATGGAAATGGTGAAGAGCTTGTAGATTTATGTGCTGAAAAAGGACTGGTGATTGGGAATACCTGGTTTAAAAAAAGATATACATAAGTATGTGTATGTAAGTAGGAGAGATGGCCAGAGAGCGTTATTGGATTATGTGTTAATTGATAGGTGTGTGAGAGACTTTTGGATGTTAATGTGCTGAGAGGTACAACTGGAGGGATGTCTGATCATTATCTTGTTGAGGTGAAGGTGAAGATTTGTAGAGGTTTTCAGAAAAGAGGAGAGAATGTTGGGGTGAAGAGAGTGGTGAGAGTAAGTGAGCTTGGGAAGGAGACTTGTGTGAGGAAGTTCCAGGAGAGACTGAGTATGGAGTGGAAAAAGTTGAGAACAAAGGACTTAAGGGGAGTGGGGGAGGAATGGGATGTATTTAGGGAAGCAGTGATGGCTTGCACAAAAGATGCTTGTGGCATGAGAAGTGTGGGAGGTAGGCAGGTTAGAAAGGCTAGTGAGTGGTGGGATAAAGAAATAAGAGTATTAGTGAAAGAGAAGAGAGAGGCATTTGGACGATTTTTGCAGGGAAAAATGCAAATGACTGGGAGATGTATGAAAGAAAGAGGTAGGAGGTCAAGAGAAAGGTACAAGAGGTGAAAAAGAGGGCAATTGAGAGTTGGGGTGAAAGAGTATCATTAAATTTTAGGGAGAATAAAAAGATGTTTTGGAAGGAGGTAAATAAAGTGCCTAGGACAAGGGAAGAAATGGGAATATCAATGAAGGGGGCTAATGGGGAGGTGATAAAAGAAGTGGTGATGTGAGAAGGAGATGGAGTGAGTATTTTGAAGGTTTGTTGAATGTGTTTGATGATAGAGTGACAGATATTGGGTGTTTTGGTCGAGGTGGTGTGCACAGTGAGAGAGTTAGGGAGAATGATTTGGTAAACAGAGAGGAGGTAGTAATAGCTTTGCGGAAGATGAAAGCCAGCAAGGCAGCAGGTTTGGATGGTTTTGCAGTGGAACTTATTAAAAAAGGAGGTGACTGTGTTGTTGACTGGTTGGTAAGGTTATTTAATGGGTGTATGACTCGTGGTGAGGTGCTTGAGTATTGATGAAATGCTTGCATAGTGCCATTGTACAATGGCAAAGGGGATAAAGGTGAGTGCTTAAATTACAGAGGTATAAGTTTGCTGAGTATTTCTGGTAAATTATATGGTAGGGTATTGAATGAGAGGGTGAACGCATGTACAGAGCATCACAGTGGGGAAGAGCAGTGTGGTTTCAGAAGTGGTAGAGAATGTTTGGATCAGGTGTTTGCTTTGAAGAATTTTTCTTTTTTTCTTTCAAACTATTCGCCATTTCCCGCATTAGTGAGGTAGTGTTAAGAACAGAGAACTGGGCCTTTGAGGGAATATCCTCACCTGGCCCCCTTCTCTGTTCCTTCTTTTGGAAAATTAAAAAAAATAATGAGAGGGGAGGATTTCCAGCCCCCCGCTCCCTCCCCTTTTATGATTTTATGATTTGGGAGGCAAGTTGTCAGAAGCGGTTAAAAGTTATTATTGAGGATGTAGGGCATGTGTACGATTAGGAAGAGAGGAAAGTGATTGGTTCTCAGTGAATGTCGGTTTGCGGCAGGGGTGCGTGATGTTTCCATGGTTGTTTAATTTGTTTATGGATGGGGTTGTTAGGGAGGTGAATGCAAGAGTTTTGGAAAGAGGTGCAAGTATGCAGTCTGTTGTGGATGAGAGAGCTTGAGAAGTGAGACAGTAATTGTTCACTGATGATACAGTGCTGGTGGCTGATTCGGGTAAGAAACTGCAGAAACTGGTGACTGAGTTTGGTAAAGTGTGTGAAAGAAGAAAGCTGAGAATAAATGTGAATAAGAGCGAGGTTATTAGGTACAGTAGGGTTGAGGGACAAGTCAATTGGGAGGTAAGTTTGAATGGAGAAAAACTGGAGGAAGTGAAGTGTTTTAGATGTCTGGGAGTGGATTTGGCAGTGGATGGAACCACAGAAGCAGAAGTTAGTCATACAGTGGGGGAGGGGGCAAAAGTTCTGGGACCGTTGAAAAATGTTTGGAAGGCGAGAACATTATTTTGGAAAGCAGAAATGGGTATGTTTGAAGGAATAGTGGTTCCGATATTGTTATATGGTTGTGAGGCATGGGCTATAGGTAGAGTTGTGCGGAGGAGGGTAGATGTGCTGGAAATGAGATGTTTTAAGACAATATGTGGTGTGAGGTGGTTTGACCGAGTAAGTAATGAAAGGGTAAGAGAGATGTGTGGTAATAAAAAGAATGTAGTTGAGAGAGCAGAAGAGGGTGTTTTGAAATGGTTTGGTCACAAGGAGAGAAAGAGTGAGGAAAGATTGACAAAGAGGATGTATTTGTCAGAGGTGGAGGGAACGAGAAGTGGGAGACCAAATTGGAGGTGGAAAGATGGAGTGAAAAAATTTTGAGCGATTGGGTCCTAAACATGCAGGAGGGTGAAAGGCGTGCAAAGAATCAAGTGAATTTGAACGATGTGGTATACCGAGGTTGACATGCTGTCAGTGGATTGAACCAGGGCATGTGAAGCGTCTGGGGTAAACCATAGAAAGTTTTGTGAGGCCTGGATGTGGAAAGGAAGCTGTGGTTTCGGTGCATTATACATGACAGCTAGAGACTGAGTGTGAACAAATATGGCCTTTGTTGTCTTTTCCTAGTGCTACCTCGTGCACATGCGGGGGAGGGGGTTGTCATTTCATGTGTGGTGGAGTGGCGATGGGAATGAATAAGGGCAGACAGTTTGAATTATGTACATGTTTATATATGTATATGTCTGTGTGTATGTATACGTTGAGATGTATAGGTATGTATATGTGTGTGTGTGGACGTGTATGTATATACATGTATATGTGGGTGGGTTGGGCCATTTCTTTCGTCTGTTTCCTTGTTCTACCTCGCTAATGCAGGAGACAGCAACAAAGTATAATAATAATAATGATATTAATAATAATGATATTAATAATAATAGTAATATTGGTTTCAGAAGTGGTAAGGGATGTGTGGATCAGGTGTTTGCTTTGAAGAATGTATGTGAGAAATACTTAGAAAACCAAATGGATTTGTATGTAGCATTTATGGATCTGGAAAAGGCATATGATAGAGTTGATAGAGATGCTCTGTGGAAGGTATTAAGAATATATGGTGTGGGGGGCAAGTTGTTAGAAGCAGTGAAAAGTTTTTATCGAGGATGTAAGCCATGTGTACGTGTAGGAAGAGAGGAAAGTGATTGGCTCGCAGTGAATGTAAGTTTGCGGCAGGGGTGTGTGATGTCTCCATGGTTGTTTAATTTGTTTATGGATGGGGTTGTTAGGGAGGTGAATGCAAGAGTTTTGGAAAGAGGGGCAAGTATGCAGTCTGTGCGGATGAGAGAGCTTGGGAAGTGAGTCAGTTGTTGTTCGCTGATGATACAGCGCTGGTGGCTGATTCATGTAAGAAACTGCAGAAGCTGGTGACTGAGTTTGGTAAAGTGTGTAAAAGAAGAAAGTTAAGAGTAAATGTGAATAAGAGCAAGGTTATTAGGTACAGTAGGGTTGAGGGTCAAGTCAATTGGGAGGCAAGTTTGAATGGGGAAAAACTGGAGGAAGTAAAGTGTTTTAGATATCTGGGAGTGGATCTGGCAGTGGATGGAACCATGGAAGCGGAAGTGAATCATAGGGTGGGGGAGGGGGGCGAAAATCCTGGGAGCCTTGAAGAATGTGTGGAAGTCGAGAACATTGTCTCGGAAAGCAAAAATGGGTATGTTTGAAGGAATAGTGGTTCCAACAATGTTGTATGATTGCGAGGCGTGGGCTATGGATAGAGTTGTGCGCAGGAGGGTGGATGTGCTGGAAATGAGATGTTTGAGGACAATATGTGGTGTGAGGTGGTTTGATCGAGTAAGTAATGTAAGGGTAAGAGAGTTGTGTGGAAATAAAAAAAGCATGGTTGAGAGAGCAGAAGAGGGTGTTTTGAAATGGTTTGGGCACATGGAGAAAATGAGTGAGGAAAGATTGACCAAGAGGATATATGTGTCGGAGGTGGAGGGAACGAGGGGAAGTGGGAGACCAAATTGGAGGTGGAAAGATGGATTGAAAAAGATTTTGAGTGATCGGGGCCTGAACATGCAGGAGGGTGAAAGGCGGGCAAGGAATAGAGTGAATTGGATCGATGTGGTATACTTGGGTCGACGTGCTGTCAGTGGATTGAATCAGGGCATGTGGAGCGTCTGGGGTAAACCATGGAAAGTTCTGTGGGGCCTGGATGCGGAAAGGGAGCTGTGGTTTTGGGCGTTATTGCATGACAGCTAGAGACTGAGTGTGAACGAATGGGGCCTATGTTGTCTTTTCCTAGTGCTACCTCGCACACATGGGGGGGGGGGATGTTATTCCATGTGTGGCGAGGTGGCGATGGGAATGAATAAAGGCAGACAGTGTGAATTGTGTGCATGTGTATATATATAGGTGTCTGTGTGTGTATATATATGTGTACATTGAGATGTATGGGTATGTATATTTGCGTGTGTGGACGTGTATGTATATACATGTGTATGAGGGTGGGTTGGGCCATTTCTTTCGTCTGTTTCCTTGTGCTACCTCGCAAACGCGGGAGACAGCGACAAAGCAAAATAAATATAAATAAATAAATAAAAATGATAATATTTATTGTATGTGTGAATCATGGCAAAGTGCCTGAGGATTGGCGGAATGCATGAATAGTTCCATTGTACAAAGGCAAAGGGGATAAAGGTGAGTGCTTAAACTAGAGGCATAAGTTTATTGAGTATTCCTTGAAATTATATGAGAAGATATTGATTGAGAGGGTGAAGGCATGTACAGAGCATCAGATTTGGGAACAGCATTGTGGTTTCAGAAGCGGTAAAGGATGTGTCAATCAGGTGTTTGCTTTGAAGAGTTTATATGAAAAATATTCAGAAAAACAGATGGATTTGTATGTAGTATTTATGGATCTGGAGAAGGCATATGATAGGGTTGATAGATAGAGATGCTTTGTGGAAGTTTTTAAGAGTATATGGTATGGGAGGTGAGTTGCTAGAAGTAGTGAAAAGTTTTTCCCAAGGATGTAAGGCATGTGTACGAGTAGAAAGAGAGGAGAGTGATTGGTTCCCAGTGAATGTCAGTTTGCAGCAGGGGTGGGTGATGACCCCATGGTTGTTAATTTGTTTATGGATAGGGTGGTTAGGGAAGTGAATGCAAGAGTTTTAGAAAGAGGAGCAAGTATGCAGTCTGTTGTGGATGAGAGGGCATGGGAAGTGAGTCAGTTATTGTTTTCCGATGATACAGTTCTAGTGGCTGATTTGGATGAGGAACTGCAGAGGTTTGTGACTTAGTTTGGAAAAGTGTGTGAAAGGAGAAAGTTGATAGTAAATGTGTATAAGAGCAAGGCTATTAGGTACAGTAGGGTTAAGGGACAAGTTGATTGGGAGGTAAGTTTGAATGGAGAAAAATTAGAGGAAGTGAAGTGTTTTTGATATATAGGAGTGGACTTAGCAGCAGATGGAACCATGGAAGATGAAGTATGTCACAGGGTGGGGGAGGGGAGAAAGTTCTGGGAGCAATGAAGAATGTGTGGAAGGAGAGAACATTTATCTCGGAGAGCAAAAATGGGTATGTTTGAAGGAATAGTAGTTCCAACAATATTATATGGTTGCAAGGTATGATATGAAGGAGGGTGGATGAGTTGGAAATTAAATGTTTGAGGATGATATGTGGCGTGAGGTGGTTTGATCAATTACATAATGAAAGGATAAGAGAGTTTGGTTATTAAGCAGAAGAGGGTGTGTTGAATTGGTTCGGGGATATGGAGAGAATGAGTGAGTAAAGATTGACAAAGAGGATATATGGGTCAGAGGTTAAGGGAACAAGGAGAAGCAGGAGACCAAACTGGAGGTGGAAGGATGGAGTGAAAAAGATTATGAGCAGTCGGGGCCTGAACATATAGGAGGGTGATAGGCGTGCAAGGAATAGTGTGCATTGAAAATATGTGTTATACCTGGGTCAACATGCTGTCAGTGGACTGAGCCAGGGCATGTGAAGTGTTTGGAGTAAACCATGGAAAGGTCCATGGGGCCTGGATGTGGATAGGGAGCTGTGGTTTCGGTGCATTACATATGACAGCTAGAGACTAAGTGTGAACGAATTTGGCCTTTTTTGTTTGTTTTCCTGGCGCTCCCTTGCTGAAGTTGGGGGTAGCGATGCTATTTCCTGTGCGGCATGGTAATGAGAGGAACAGATGAAGGCAAGCAAGTATGATTATGTTCATTTGTATATATGTATATGTTTGTGTATGTATATTTATGCATATGTGCATGTATGGGTGTTTATGTATATATGTGTGTTAATTGGATGGCCTTGAATAGGGCCTCAGCTTCCTGTCCAGTCTTAGCTAACATAGAAAAAGTTAGCATGTAGGGGAGGAATGATGGTTGAGTGGTGACCCTCACAGTCAATAAATGTTTAGATTAGTAGATACGTGTGATCACGTCAGTATGTAAGTATGATGGGCAGGAGTGATAAGTAAGTCGCAACCATAACAGTCAGTCAATGTGTAGGGGAAAAGTGATAAGTGAATGATGACCATGATTGTCAGTCCATGTGTAGGGAGGCAATGAGTAGTGACAGTTTACTGTCAGTTAGTGTGTGGGGAATGAGTGAGCGGTGGCATTTTGCTGTCAGTAAGTGTGTAAGGGAGGAGTGAATGGTAACCGTGACATTCAGTCAGTGTGTTGGGAAGGAGTGATGAGTGAGTGGTGACCATAACTGTCAGTTAGTTAGTGGGTAGGGAGGAGTGATGAGTGAGTGTTGACCATGACACTGAGTCACAGTATAGGGGAAAAGTGATGAGCAAGTGGTGACCATGACAGTTAGTCATTATATATGGGAGTCAGTGATGACTATGACAGTCACTATGTGTGTGTGTGTGTGGAAGGCATCTGGTGTGACCATGACAGTCAATCAGTGTAGTGAGGAGGAGTGATGAGTAAATGGCAACCAGGGTGGTAAGTGTGTAGGGGAAGAGTGATAAGTGAGTGGTGATCATGACAGTCAGTCAGTGTGCATGGGAGAAGTGAGTGGTGACTAAGATTGTTTTGACATTTCAGATAGTGTAATCAGAAGGGTCAAGTTAAGCAGTTGTTGATAGAAGACATATTTTAATCCGTAGCATGACTCTCTGTTTTATGTTGCAGCTGCAGTCTATGTAGGCTTATGAAGTATATATCCCTCAGAAGATTATTTTTTCTCTCTTTCTTAGGAAATACAAGTCAGTTTTTACAGCAGTTAGTTTGTATAATGTCACCATGTAATTGGAAATGTTATTTTCCAGGAATATGAAGAGCAGAAGACACCTGAGGCAAAGATTGTGAAAGACTTTGATAAGTTTGATATGATCTTACAAGCTTATGAATATGAGACAGATCAGAATCGAATGGGAACACTAGAAGAATTTTTCAAATCAACTGAAGGGTCATTTACACATTCCAAAGTCAAGAAATGGGTTCAAGAATTGTATGTGCAAAGAAGTCAGACCCTAGATGGAAAGATCGAAAGTTCATAATATAGTGAGTGACTTACCTTCATTGATTGACTGATATATCATATTCAGTGTCTCATGATTTATCATTAGCTGGAGTTTATTTCCTTTCAAACAGCAATTGAATTTCACCTTTTTTAGTGTCCTGTGCTTGCCTCTTACCCAGTCACATTGTCACTAACCTGGGTAGTTTTGTTAGTTAAAAGTGTAATAGTTTAGAGACTGTAATAGTCTAGAGATTGTAATAGTTTGGAGACTAAGATAGTATAGGAACTGAAATGATAATGACTTGGAGACTGTAATAGTCTAGGGGCTGAAATATTCTGAAGACTGTAATAGTTTAGGGACTGTAGTAGTCCAGAGACTGTAACAGTCTAGGGACTAGAAATACAAAATTAATTAAAAGTTTGCATGTGTATTGGTCTGTAACAAAATTTTACCCAGCAATAAAACCAGAGTATAACTTCCTCTCTTTTGCAGAATAAATATCATTTTATTTTACAAGATAATTACTTTATCGAGGATGTAAGGCATGTGTACGTGTAGGAAGAGAGGAAAGTGATTGGTTCTCAGTGAATGTAGGTTTGCGGCAGGGGTGTGTGATGTCTCCATGGTTGTTTAATTTGTTTATGGATGGGGTTGTTAGGGAGGTAAATGCAAGAGTCCTGGAAAGAGGGGCAAGTATGAAGTCTGTTGGGGATGAGAGAGCTTGGGAAGTGAGTCAGTTGTTGTTCGCTGATGATACAGCGCTGGTGGCTGATTCATGTGAGAAACTGCAGAAGCTGGTGACTGAGTTTGGTAAAGTGTGTGGAAGAAGAAAGTTAAGAGTAAATGTGAATAAGAGCAAGGTTATTAGGTACAGTAGGGTTGAGGGTCAAGTCAATTGGGAGGTGAGTTTGAATGGAGAAAAACTGGAGGAAGTGAAGTGTTTTAGATATCTGGGAGTGGATCTGTCAGCGGATGGAACCATGGAAGCGGAAGTGGATCATAGGGTGGGGGAGGGGGCGAAAATTTTGGGAGCCTTGAAAAATGTGTGGAAGTCGAGAACATTATCTCGGAAAGCAAAAATGGGTATGTTTGAAGGAATAGTGGTTCCAACAATGTTGTATGGTTGCGAGGCGTGGGCTATGGATAGAGTTGTGCGCAGGAGGATGGATGTGCTGGAAATGAGATGTTTGAGGACAATGTGTGGTGTGAGGTGGTTTGATCGAGTAAGTAACGTAAGGGTAAGAGAGATGTGTGGAAATAAAAAGAGCGTGGTTGAGAGAGCAGAAGAGGGTGTTTTGAAATGGTTTGGGCACATGGAGAGAATGAGTGAGGAAAGATTGACCAAGAGGATATATGTGTCGGAGGTGGAGGGAACGAGGAGAAGAGGGAGACCAAATTGGAGGTGGAAAGATGGAGTGAAAAAGATTTTGTGTGATCGGGGCCTGAACATGCAGGAGGGTGAAAGGAGGGCAAGGAATAGAGTGAATTGGAGCGATGTGGTATACAGGGTTTGACGTGCTGTCAGTGGATTGAATCAAGGCATGTGAAGCGTCTGGGGTAAACCATGGAAAGCTGTGTAGGTATGTATATTTGCGTGTGTGGACGTGTGTATGTACATGTGTATGGGGGGGGGGTTGGGCCATTTCTTTCGTCTGTTTCCTTGCGCTACCTCGCAAACGCGGGAGACAGCGACAAAGTATAAAAAAAAAAAAAAAAAAAAAAAAAAAAAAAAAAAAATTACTTTATCATATCTAAAGGTGTTCTTCTTTTTCTCATTTCCATACTGTGGTTGTCCGCACTTACTGATAAGCATTCTTCACATTTGGATCTGTATATTTATTGCCATTGACTCGATCAGTTTTGATGCTGTTGTATATAAGGCAGCATCCAGTGTTGATGTTGCTCATCTTAGTGTGTGCTTTGCATAATGATGATAGTTGAATATTTCTTGCTCATTTGCTTTCTACACCAAATAAATATTTTATTGTATTTGATTACCATTTCCTGAGTAAGTGAGATAGCATCAGGAACAGAGGAAGAAATGGTCTTGTTTGGTTACATCCATTCTGTACGTGTAATGTATAATACATCAAAACCACAGTTCCCTATCTACAACTATGCCCCGCAGAAATTTCCGTGGTTTCCTATGGCTGCTTCACATGCCCTGGTTCAATTCATAAACAGCACCTGCTCCATTTCACTTTATCCTTTGCACACCTAACTCCCTGTTGCATGTTGAGCCCCCAACTACTCAAAACTATTCATTTAATCATTCCATCTCCAATTTGGTATTCCCCTTTCTCCTTGTCCCGTCCTCCTGTGACACATATGCCCTTTTTGTCAACCTTTCCTCACTCATTCTCTTCATATTTCCAGATCAATTTAACAAAAACCCTTTTCTAATCTTTAGGCTATACTCTTCTTATTGCCACACCTCTCTCTTACCCCACCATTTCTTAGTCAGTCCAACTCATCCGCCCCTCCCATATAATCTCATTTGTGGCCCAGTTCCTCTCATTCATACAACAATATTGGATTGAATGTACCTTCAAGTATGCCCTTCTTTGCCCTCCTAGATAGTGACCTCTCTTTCCACACTTTCTACATTGCTCTTAGCACCTTTACTTCCTTCCCCAGCCTAAATCTCACTTCAGCTCACATAGTTCCATTCACTGTAATGTCCACTCCCAGTTATCAAAAACATTTCACTTCCTCAAATTTTCTTTTTCATTCAAACTTGCATCCCAACTAACTTGTCTCCCTATCCAGCTAAACCTAATAACCTTGCTTTTATTCACATTTACTTTCAACTTTCTCCTTTTACACAGTCTCCCAAACTCAGACATCAGCTTCTGCAGCTACCAGCACTTTGTCATCTGCAAACAATGGCTGACGTACCTTCTACTTGCCCCTCTCTTCAAGACCTCTGCATTCAGCTCTCTCACCACCCCATCCATAAACAGATTAAACAGCCATGTTGTTAACAAGCACCCATGCTGAACACCCTCCTCACTTGGAACCACTTATCCTCCTCTTTACCTACTCACACACATGCTTTACACTCTTGATAAAAACTTCTCACCACTTCTGATACCTTTCCTTCCACCCCACATATTCACTAGTGAAAATTGCTTGTTATAGATTGATATTCATGTGTTTCAGTTTTTCATGTTTTCATGTATCCTATCTATTTTTCTTAAAACTTTTTTCTGCTCTCCATTTCCATACCTTGTAATGTAAAATAACCAACTTTTCTGATCAAAACATAATTTTTCTTTTTATATTAATTTTCATTCCCTCAGAATGTCAGTTTATATAATATCACCAGTTAATGTATTAAGTAAAACCTACCCATGTCCTTCCCCTCCCCACACCCCATCCCACACTGTCTGATAGCCAATCATCACATCAAAACATCTGTTGTACAAGTCTTTGTTAATTTGGTTGTCAAATGAATTTAGAACTTGCTAATTGCTCATAGAAGTAAGTTGTATAAAGGAAATATAAAGATAAACAGGAAAAGACAGAATTATGTGAGGTTCTAGAAAGATAACTGGATGACCAAGAAGGTTAGTGCATGAATATGACTGTAGAAGACAGACAAGTACAGATTGGAGAAGGAACACCATCATGGTACTATTTGTGTGGTTATAGCTTTAAAAGACACTACAGTACCATACAGGTTGGAGAAGGAACACCACTATGGTACACTTTACCATATGTAATTATCAATTTAGAATATGTAATTGCTTAGTTTTTATCTGTATTGTATGTAGTCTTCTGTGCTTACAACTTCAAGTGAGATTGTTGCATTTATGTATTTGATTTAAAGATATGTGAAAAATGAAGGTATGTATGTGTTTTACTAACACTTCTTTCAATGATATATTTTTTTTTTTTTTTTTTTTTTTATACTTTGTCGCTGTCTCCCGCGTTTGCGAGGTAGCGCAAGGAAACAGACGAAAGAAATGGCCCAACCCCCCCCCCCATACACATGTACATGCACACGTCCACACACGCAAATATACATACCTACACAGCTTTCCATGGTTTACCCCAGACGCTTCACATGCCTTGCTTCAATCCACTGACAGCACGTCAACCCCTGTATACCACATGACTCCAATTCACTCTATTTCTTGCCCTCCTTTCACCCTCCTGCATGTTCAGGCCCCGATCACACAAAATCTTTTTCACTCCATCTTTCCACCTCCAATTTGGTCTCCCTCTTCTCCTCGTTCCCTCCACCTCCGACACATATATCCTCTTGGTCAATCTCTCCTCACTCATTCTCTCCATGTGCCCAAACCATTTCAAAACACCCTCTTCTGCTCTCTCAACCACGCTCTTTTTATTTCCACACATCTCTCTTACCCTTACGTTACTTACTCGATCAAACCACCTCACACCACACATTGTCCTCAAACATCTCATTTCCAGCACATCCATCCTCCTGCGCACATCTCTATCCATAGCCCACGCCTCGCAACCATACAACATTGTTGGAACCACTATTCCCTCAAACATACCCATTTTTGCTTTCCGAGATAATGTTCTCGACTTCCACACATTTTTCAAGGCTCCCAAAATTTTCGCCCCCTCCCCCATCCTATGATCCACTTCCGCTTCCATGGTTCCATCCGCTGACAGATCCACTCCCAGATATCTAAAACACTTCACTTCCTCCAGTTTTTCTCCATTCAAACTCACCTCCCAATTGACTTGACCCTCACCCCTACTGTACCTAATAACCTTGCTCTTATTCACATTTACTCTCAACTTTCTTCTTCCACACACTTTACCAAACTCAGTCACCAGCTTCTGCAGTTTCTCACATGAATCAGCCACCAGCGCTGTATCATCAGCGAACAACAACTGACTCACTTCCCAAGCTCTCTCATCCCCAACAGACTTCATACTTGCCCCTCTTTCCAGGACTCTTGCATTTACCTCCCTTACAACCCCATCCATAAACAAATTAAACAACCATGGAGACATCACACACCCCTGCCGCAAACCTACACTCACTGAGAACCAATCACTTTCCTCTCTTCCTACACGTACACATGCCTTACATCCTCGATAAAAACTTTTCACTGCTTCCAACAACTTGCCTCCCACACCATATATTCTTAATACCTTCCACAGAGCATCTCTATCAACTCTATCATATGCCTTCTCCAGATCCATAAATGCTACATACAAATCCATTTGCTTTTCTAAGTATTTCTCACATACATTCTTCAAAGCAAACACCTGATCCACACATCCTCTACCACTTCTGAAACCGCACTGCTCTTCCCCAATCTGATGCTCTGTACATGCCTTCACCCTCTCAATCAATACCCTCCCATATAATTTACCAGGAATACTCAACAAACTTATACCTCTGTAATTTGAGCACTCACTCTTATCCCCTTTGCCTTTGTACAATGGCACTATGCACGCATTCCGCCAATCCTCAGGCACCTCACCATGAGTCATACATACATTAAATAACCTTACCAACCAGTCAACAATACAGTCACCCCCTTTCTTAATAAATTCCACTGCAATGCCATCCAAACCTGCTGCCTTGCCGGCTTTCATCTTCCACAAAGCTTTAACTACCTCTTCTCTGTTTACCAAATCATTTTCCCTAACCCTCTCACTTTGCACACCACCTCGACCAAAACACCCTATATCTGCCACTCTGTCATCAGACACATTCAACAAACCTTCAAAATACTCATTCCATCTCCTTCTCACATCACCGCTACTTGTCATCACCTCCCCATTTACGCCCTTCACTGAAGTTCCCATTTGCTCCCTTGTCTTACGCACTTTATTTACCTCCTTCCAGAACATCTTTTTATTCTCCCTAAAATTTACTGATAGTCTCTCACCCCAACTCTCATTTGCCCTTTTTTTCACCTCTTGCACCTTTCTCTTGACCTCCTGTCTCTTTCTTTTATACTTCTCCCACTCAATTGCATTTTTTCCCTGCAAAAATCGTCCAAATGCCTCTCTCTTCTCTTTCACTAATACTCTTACTTCTTCATCCCACCACTCACTACCCTTTCTAAACAGCCCACCTCCCACTCTTCTCATGCCACAAGCATCTCTTGCGCAATCCATCACTGATTCCCTAAATACATCCCATTCCTCCCCCACTCCCCTTACTTCCATTGTTCTCACCTTTTTCCACTCTGCACACAGTCTCTCCTGGTACTTCCCCACACAGGTCTCCTTCCCAAGCTCACTTACTCTCACCACCTTCTTCACCCCAACATTCACTCCTCTTTTCTGAAAACCCATACTAATCTTCACCTTAGCCTCCACAAGATAATGATCAGACATCCCTCCAGTTGCACCTCTCAGCACATTAACATCCAAAAGTCTCTCTTTCGCACGCCTGTCAATTAACACGTAATCCAATAACGCTCTCTGGCCATCTCTCCTACTTACATAAGTATACTTATGTATATCTCGCTTTTTAAACCAGGTATTCCCAATCATCAGTCCTTTTTCAGCACATAAATCCACAAGCTCTTCACCATTTCCATTTACAACACTGAACACCCCATGCATACCAATTATTCCCTCAACTGCCACATTACTCACCTTTGCATTCAAATCACCCATCACTATAACCCGGTCTCGTGCATCAAAACCGCTAACACACTCATTCAGCTGCTCCCAAAACACTTGCCTCTCATGATCTTTCTTCTCATGCCCAGGTGCATATGCACCAATAATCACCCACCTCTCTCCACCAACTTTCAATTTTACCCATATTAATCGAGAATTTACTTTCTTACATTCTATCACATACTCCCACAACTCCTGTTTCATGAGTATTGCTACTCCTTCCCTTGCTCTTGTCCTCTCACTAACCCCTGACTTCACTCCCCAGACATTTCCAAACCACTCTTCCCCTTTACCCTTGAGCTTCGTTTCACTCAGAGCCAAAACATCCAGGTTCCTTTCCTCAAACATACTACCTATCTCTCCTTTTTTCACATCTTGGTTACATCCACACACATTTAGGCACCCCACTCTGAGCCTTCGAGGAGGATGATCACTCCCCGCGTGACTCCTTCTTCTGTTTCCCATTTTAGAAAGTTAATACAAGGAGGGGAGGATTTCCGGCCCCCCGCTCCCGTCCCCTCTAGTCGCTTTCTACGACACGCGAGGAATACGTGGGAAGTATTCTTTCACCCCTATCCCCAGGGATAATATACATATATATATACATATACACACACACACACACACACACACACATATGCACATACACACACACACACACATACATATATATACATATGAAAAATGTAAGAAACAATTTAGAAAACAAACTCTTAGCTTGAAATGAATGAAAAAAAATGAATGTCACATAATGGTTCAACCTCTGGCTATGGAAAAGGAAATGTACAATTTATTCACACAAACGTCAATAGCAGTTCTCATCAATGATATATATATTTTCATTTATTTATTATACTTTGTTGCTGTCTCCTGCGTTAGCGAGGTAGCGCAAGGAAACAGACGAAAGAATGGCCCAACCCAGCCACATAGAAATGTATATACATACATGTCCACACACGCACACACACATGCCTATACATTTCAACGTATACATATATGTGCATACATAGACATATACATATATACCCATGTACATAATTCATACTTGTTGCCTTTATTCATTCCCGTCGCCACCTAGCCACACATGAAATGACAACACCCTCCCACTGCACGCGCACTTGGAAAAGACAGCAAAGGCCACATTCATTCACACTCAGTCTCTAGCTGTCATGTATAATGCACAGAAACCACAGCTCCCTTTCCACATTCAGGCCCTATAAAACTTTCCATGTTTACCCCAGATACTTCACATGCCCTGGTTCAATCCATTGACAGCACATTGACCCCGGTGTACCACATCATTCCAGTTCACTCTATTCCTCGCACATCTTTCACCCTCCAGCATGTTCAGGCCCCGATCGCTCAAAATCTTTTCTCTTTTTCACGCCATCCTTCCACCTTCAATTTGGTCTCCCACTTCTCGTTCCCTCCACCTCTGACACATATATCATCTTTGTCAATCTTTCCTTGCTCATTCTATCCATGTGACCAAACCATTTCAAAACACCCTCTTCTGCTCTCTCAACCACACTCTTTTTATTACCACACATCTGTCTTACCCTTTCATTACTTACTTGATCAAACCACCTCACATCACACATTGTCCTCAAACATCTCATTTCCAGCACATCCATCCTCCTGCGCACAACTCTATCCATAGCCCACGCCTCGCAACCATACAACATTGTTGGAACCACTATTCCCTCAAACATACCCATTTTTGCTTTCCGAGATAATGTTCTCGACTTCCACACATTTTTCAAGGCTCCCAAAATTTTCGCCCCCTCCCCCATCCTATGATCCACTTCCGCTTCCATGGTTCCATCCGCTGACAGATCCACTCCCAGATATCTAAAACACTTCACTTCCTCCAGTTTTTCTCCATTCAAACTCACCTCCCAATTGACTTGACCCTCACCCCTACTGTACCTAATAACCTTGCTCTTATTCACATTTACTCTCAACTTTCTTCTTCCACACACTTTACCAAACTCAGTCACCAGCTTCTGCAGTTTCTCACATGAATCAGCCACCAGCGCTGTATCATCAGCGAACAACAACTGACTCACTTCCCAAGCTCTCTCATCCCCAACAGACTTCATACTTGCCCCTCTTTCCAGGACTCTTGCATTTACCTCCCTTACAACCCCATCCATAAACAAATTAAACAACCATGGAGACATCACACACCCCTGCCGCAAACCTACACTCACTGAGAACCAATCACTTTCCTCTCTTCCTACACGTACACATGCCTTACATCCTCGATAAAAACTTTTCACTGCTTCCAACAACTTGCCTCCCACACCATATATTCTTAATACCTTCCACAGAGCATCTCTATCAACTCTATCATATGCCTTCTCCAGATCCATAAATGCTACATACAAATCCATTTGCTTTTCTAAGTATTTCTCACATACATTCTTCAAAGCAAACACCTGATCCACACATCCTCTACCACTTCTGAAACCGCACTGCTCTTCCCCAATCTGATGCTCTGTACATGCCTTCACCCTCTCAATCAATACCCTCCCATATAATTTACCAGGAATACTCAACAAACTTATACCTCTGTAATTTGAGCACTCACTCTTATCCCCTTTGCCTTTGTACAATGGCACTATGCACGCATTCCGCCAATCCTCAGGCACCTCACCATGAGTCATACATACATTAAATAACCTTACCAACCAGTCAACAATACAGTCACCCCCTTTCTTAATAAATTCCACTGCAATGCCATCCAAACCTGCTGCCTTGCCGGCTTTCATCTTCCACAAAGCTTTAACTACCTCTTCTCTGTTTACCAAATCATTTTCCCTAACCCTCTCACTTTGCACACCACCTCGACCAAAACACCCTATATCTGCCACTCTGTCATCAGACACATTCAACAAACCTTCAAAATACTCATTCCATCTCCTTCTCACATCACCGCTACTTGTCATCACCTCCCCATTTACGCCCTTCACTGAAGTTCCCATTTGCTCCCTTGTCTTACGCACCCTTATTTACCTCCTTCCAGAACATCTTTTTATTCTCCCTAAAATTTACTGATAGTCTCTCACCCCAACTCTCATTTGCCCTTTTTTTCACCTCTTGCACCTTTCTCTTGACCTCCTGTCTCTTTCTTTTATACTTCTCCCACTCAATTGCATTTTTTCCCTGCAAAAATCGTCCAAATGCCTCTCTCTTCTCTTTCACTAATACTCTTACTTCTTCATCCCACCACTCACTACCCTTTCTAAACAGCCCACCTCCCACTCTTCTCATGCCACAAGCATCTCTTGCGCAATCCATCACTGATTCCCTAAATACATCCCATTCCTCCCCCACTCCCCTTACTTCCATTGTTCTCACCTTTTTCCACTCTGCACACAGTCTCTCCTGGTACTTCCCCACACAGGTCTCCTTCCCAAGCTCACTTACTCTCACCACCTTCTTCACCCCAACATTCACTCCTCTTTTCTGAAAACCCATACTAATCTTCACCTTAGCCTCCACAAGATAATGATCAGACATCCCTCCAGTTGCACCTCTCAGCACATTAACATCCAAAAGTCTCTCTTTCGCACGCCTGTCAATTAACACGTAATCCAATAACGCTCTCTGGCCATCTCTCCTACTTACATAAGTATACTTATGTATATCTCGCTTTTTAAACCAGGTATTCCCAATCATCAGTCCTTTTTCAGCACATAAATCCACAAGCTCTTCACCATTTCCATTTACAACACTGAACACCCCATGCATACCAATTATTCCCTCAACTGCCACATTACTCACCTTTGCATTCAAATCACCCATCACTATAACCCGGTCTCGTGCATCAAAACCGCTAACACACTCATTCAGCTGCTCCCAAAACACTTGCCTCTCATGATCTTTCTTCTCATGCCCAGGTGCATATGCACCAATAATCACCCACCTCTCTCCACCAACTTTCAATTTTACCCATATTAATCGAGAATTTACTTTCTTACATTCTATCACATACTCCCACAACTCCTGTTTCATGAGTATTGCTACTCCTTCCCTTGCTCTTGTCCTCTCACTAACCCCTGACTTCACTCCCCAGACATTTCCAAACCACTCTTCCCCTTTACCCTTGAGCTTCGTTTCACTCAGAGCCAAAACATCCAGGTTCCTTTCCTCAAACATACTACCTATCTCTCCTTTTTTCACATCTTGGTTACATCCACACACATTTAGGCACCCCACTCTGAGCCTTCGAGGAGGATGATCACTCCCCGCGTGACTCCTTCTTCTGTTTCCCATTTTAGAAAGTTAATACAAGGAGGGGAGGATTTCCGGCCCCCCGCTCCCGTCCCCTCTAGTCGCTTTCTACGACACGCGAGGAATACGTGGGAAGTATTCTTTCACCCCTATCCCCAGGGATAATATACATATATATATACATATACACACACACACACACACACACACATATGCACATACACACACACACACACATACATATATATACATATGAAAAATGTAAGAAACAATTTAGAAAACAAACTCTTAGCTTGAAATGAATGAAAAAAAATGAATGTCACATAATGGTTCAACCTCTGGCTATGGAAAAGGAATTGTACAATTTATTCACACAAACGTCAATAGCAGTTCTCATCAATGATATATATATTTTCATTTATTTATTATACTTTGTTGCTGTCTCCTGCGTTAGCGAGGTAGCGCAAGGAAACAGACGAAAGAATGGCCCAACCCAGCCACATAGAAATGTATATACATACATGTCCACACACGCACACACACATGCCTATACATTTCAACGTATACATATATGTGCATACATAGACATATACATATATACCCATGTACATAATTCATACTTGTTGCCTTTATTCATTCCCGTCGCCACCTAGCCACACATGAAATGACAACACCCTCCCACTGCACGCGCACTTGGAAAAGACAGCAAAGGCCACATTCATTCACACTCAGTCTCTAGCTGTCATGTATAATGCACAGAAACCACAGCTCCCTTTCCACATTCAGGCCCTATAAAACTTTCCATGTTTACCCCAGATACTTCACATGCCCTGGTTCAATCCATTGACAGCACATTGACCCCGGTGTACCACATCATTCCAGTTCACTCTATTCCTCGCACATCTTTCACCCTCCAGCATGTTCAGGCCCCGATCGCTCAAAATCTTTTCTCTTTTTCACGCCATCCTTCCACCTTCAATTTGGTCTCCCACTTCTCGTTCCCTCCACCTCTGACACATATATCATCTTTGTCAATCTTTCCTTGCTCATTCTATCCATGTGACCAAACCATTTCAAAACACCCTCTTCTGCTCTCTCAACCACACTCTTTTTATTACCACACATCTGTCTTACCCTTTCATTACTTACTTGATCAAACCACCTCACATCACATATTGTCCTCAAACATCTCATTTCCAATGCATCCATCCTCCTCCGCACAACCATATCTATATCCCATGCCTCGCAACCATATAACATTGTTGGAACCACTATTCCTTCAAACATTCCCATTTTTGCTTTCTGAGATAATGTTCTCGCTTTCCACACATTTTTCAACGCTCCTAGAACTTTCGCCCCTTCCCCCACCCTGTGACTCACTTCCGCTTCCATGGTTCCATCTGCTGCCAAATCCACTCCCAGATATCTAAAACACTTCACTTCCAGTTGTTCTCCATTCAAACTTACCTCCTAATTGACTTGTCCCACAACCCTACTGTACCTAATAACCTTGCTCTTATTCACATTTACTCTCAGGTTTCTTCTTTCAAACTTTACCAAACTCAGTCACCAGTGTCTGCAGTTTTTCACCCGAATCAGCCACTAGCGCTATATCATCGGCGAACAACAACTGACTCACTGCCCAAGCCCTCTCATCCACAACAGACTGGATACTTGCCCCTCTCTCCAAAACTCTTGCATTCACCTCCTTAACAACCCCATCCATAAACAAATTAAACAACCATGGAGACATCACGCACCCCTGCCACAAACTGACATTCACTGAGAACCAATCACTTTCCTCTCTTCCTACTCTTACACATGCCTTACATCCTCTATAAAAACTTTTCACTGATTCGAGCAATGTGCCTCTCACACCATATATTCTTAATACCTTCCACAGAGTATCTCTGTCATCTCTATCATACACCTTCTCCAGATCCATAAATGCTACATACAAATCCATTTGTTTTCCTAATTTTTTTCTCACATTCTTCAAAGCAAACACCTGATCCACACATCCTCTACCACTTCTGAAACCACACTTCTCTTCCCTAATCTGATGTTCTGTACATGCCTTCACCCTCTCAATCAATACCCTCCCATATAATTTCCCTGGAATACTCAACAAACTTATACCTTTGTAATTTGAACACTCACCTTTATCCCCCTTTAACTTTGTACAATGGCACTATGCATGCATTCTGCCACTCCTCAGGTACTTCTCCATAAGCCATACATACATTGAATATCCTCACCAACCAGTCAACAACAGAGTCACCCCCTTTTTTAATGAATTCCTCTGCAATACCATCCAAACCCGCCGCCTTCCCTGCTTTCAGCTTCTGCAAAGCTCTCTTTACTTTTTCTCTGTTTACCAAATCATTCTTCCTGACCCTCTCACTTCGCACACCACCTTAACCAAAGCACCCTTTATCTGCAACTCTATCATCTAACACATTCAACAAACCTTCAAAATACTCACTCCATCTCCTTCTCACATCACCACTACTTGTTATCACTTCCCCATTAGCCCCCTTCATTGAAGTTCCCATTTGTTCTCTTGTCTTATGCACTTTATTTACCTCCTTCCAAAACATCTTTTTATTCTCTCTAAAATTTAGTGATACTCTCTCACCCCAACTCTCATTTGCCCTCTTTTTCACCTTTTGCACCTTTCCCTTGAACTCCTGCCTCTTTCTTTTACACATCTCCTGGTCATTTGCTCTATTTTCTTCCAAAAATCACCCAACTGCCTCTCTCTTCTCTTTCACTAACAATTTTACTTCTTCATCCCACCACTCGCTATCACACACACACACACACACACACACACACACACACACACACACACACACACACACACACACACACACACACACACTCCCCTTATGTCCTTTGCTCTCACCTTTTTCTATTCTGCTCTCAGTCTTTCCTAGTACTTCCTCACACAAGTCTCCTTTCCAAGCTCACTTACTCTCACCACTCTCTTCACCCCAACTTTCTTCTTTTCTGAAAACCTCTACAAATCTTCACCTTCACCTCCACAAGATAATGATTAGAACAAGATAATGATTAGACATCTCTCCAGTTGCACCTCTCAGCACATTAACGTCCAAAAGTCTCTATCTCAAGTGCCTATCAATTAACATGAAATCCATTAATGCTCTATGGCCATCTCTCCTACTTACATATGTGTACTTATGTATATCTGTCTTTTTAAACCACGTATTCCCAATCACCTACAAGCTCTTCACCATTTCTGCTTACAATACTGAACACCCCATGTACACCAATTATTCCCTCAACTGCCACATTTCCCACCTTTGTACTCAAATCACCCATCACTGTAACCCGGTCTCATGCATCAAAACTACTAACACACTCTCTCAGCTTCTCTCAAAACACTTGCCTCTCATGATCTTTCTTTTAATGCCCAGGTGCATTAGGCCCCCAAAATCACCCATCTCTTTCCATCCACTTTCAGTTTTACCTACATAAACAACTCCTGTTTCAGGATTGTTCTACTCCTTCCTTTATTCTTGTCCTCTCACCAACCACTGACTTTACTCCCAAGACATTCCCAAACCACACTTCCCCTTTACCCTTGAGCTTCGTTTCACTCAAAGTCAAAACATCCAGGTTCCTTTTCTCTAACATACTATCTATCTCTCCTTTTTTCTCACCTTGGTTACATCCACACACATTTAGACACCCTAATCTGAGCCTTGGAGGAGGATGAGCACTCCCTGTGTGACTCCTACTTCCGTTTCCCCTTTCAGAAAGTTAAATATATATTTATTTATTATTTATTTTACTTTGTCGCTGTCTCCTGCGTTAGCAAGGTAGCGCAAGGAAACAGACAAAAGAATGGCCCAACCCACCCACACACACATGTATATACATACACATCCACACACACAAATATACACACCTATACATCTCAACATATACATATATATACACACAGACGTATACATATATACACATGTACATAATTCATACTGTCTGCCTTCATTCATTCCCATCGCGCCACCTTGCCACACATGAAATAACAACCCCCTCCCCCCCATGTGCGTGAGGTAGTGCTAGGAAAAGACAACAAAGGCCACATTCGTTCACACTCAGTCTCTAGCTGTCATGTATAATGCACCGAAACCACAGCTCCCTTTCCACATCCAGGCCCCATAGAACTTTCCATAGTTTACCCCAGACGCTTCACATGCCCTGGTTCAATCCATTGACAGCATGTCGACCCTGGTATACCACATCGTTCCAATTCACTCTATTCTTTTCATGCCTTTCACCCTCCTGCATGTTCAGGCCCCGATCACTCAAAATCTTTTTCACTCCATCTTTCCACCTCCAATTTGGTCTCCCACTTCTCCTCCTTTCCTCCACCTCTGACACATATATCCTCTCTGTCAATCTTTCCTCACTCATTCTCTCCCTGTGACCAAACCATTTCAAAACACCCTCTTCTGCTCTCTCAACCACACTCTTTTTATTACCACACATCTCTCTTACCCTATTATTACTTACTTGATCAAACCACCTCACACCACATATTGTCCTCACACATCTCATTTCCAGCACATCCACCCTCCTCCGCACAACCATAGCTGTGGCCCATGCCTCGCAGCCATATAACATTGTTGGAACCACTATTCCTTTAAACATACCCATTTTTGCTTTCCAAGATAATGTTCTCGACTTCCACACATTCTTCAACGATTCCAGAACTTTCACCCCCTCCCCCACCCTATGATTCACTTCCGCTTCCATGGTTCCATCCGCTGCCAAATCCACTCCCAGATATCTAAAACACTTCACTTCCTCCAGTTTTTCTCCATTCAAACTTACCTCCCTGTTGACTTGTCCTTCAACCCTACTGTACCTAATAACCTGTCTTTTATTCACATTTACTCTCAGCTTTCTTCTTTCACACACTTTACTAAACTCAATCACCAGCTTCTGCAGTTTCTCACACGAATCAGCCACCAGCGCTGTATCATCAGTGAATAACAACTGACACTTCTCATGCTCTCTCATCCTCAACAGACTGCATACTTGCCCCTCTTTCCAAAACTCTTGCACTCACCTCCCTAACAACCCCATCCATAAACATTTTAAACAACCATGGAGACATCACACACCCCTGCCGCAAACCTACGTTCACTGAGAACCAATCACTTTCCTCTCTTCCTACACGTACACATGCCTTACATCCTCGATAAAAGCTTTTCACTGCCTCTAACAACTTGCCTCCCACACCATATATTCTTAATACCTTCCACAGAGCATCTCTATCAACTCTATCATATGCCTTCAGATCCATAAATGCTACATACAAATCCATTTGCTTTTCTAGGTATTTCTCACATACATTCTTCAAAGCGAACACCTGATCCACACATCCCCTACCACTTCTGAAACCACACTGCTCTTCCCCAATCTGATGCTCTGTACCTGCCTTCACCCTCTTAATCAATACCCTCCTATATAATTTCCCAGGAATAGTCAACAAACTTATACCTCTCTAATTTGAGCACTTTTATCCTCTTTGCCTTTGTACAATGGCAGTATGCAAGCATTTCGCCAATCCTCAGGCACCTCACCATGAGTCATACATACATTAAATAACCTTACCAACTAGTCAACAATACAATCACCCCCTTTTTTAATAAATTCCACTCCAATACCATCCAAACCCACTGACTTGCCGGCTTTCATCTTCCGCAAAGCCTTTACTACCTCTTCTCTGTTTACCAAACCATTCTCCCTAACCCTCTCACTTCGCATACCACCTCGACCAAAACACCCTATATCTACCACTCTATCATCAAATACATTCAACAAACCTCCAAAATACTCACTTCATCTTCTCACATCACCAATACTTGTTATCACCTCCCCATTAGCCCCTTTCATTTAAGTTCCCATTTGCTCCCTTGTCTTTCTTACTTTATTTACCTCCTTCCAAAACATCTTTTTTTTTATTTTTTTTTATTATACTTTGTCGCTGTCTCCCGCGTTTGCGAGGTAGCGCAAGGAAACAGACGAAAGAAATGGCCCAACCCCCCCCCATACACATGTATATACATACGTCCACACACGCAAATATACATACCTACACAGCTTTCCATGGTTTACCCCAGACGCTTCACATGCCTTGCTTCAATCCACTGACAGCACGTCAACCCCGGTATACCACATCGCTCCAATTCACTCTATTCCTTGCCCTCCTTTCACCCTCCTGCATGTTCAGGCCCCGATCACACAAAATCTTTTTCACTCCATCTTTCCACCTCCAATTTGGTCTCCCTCTTCTCCTTGTTCCCTCCACCTCCGACACATATATCCTCTTGGTCAATCTTTCCTCACTCATCCTCTCCATGTGCCCAAACCACTTCAAAACACCCTCTTCTGCTCTCTCAACCACGCTCTTTTTATTTCCACACATCTCTCTTACCCTTACGTTACTCACTCGATCAAACCACCTCACACCACACATTGTCCTCAAACATCTCATTTCCAGCACATCCATCCTCCTGCGCACAACTCTATCCATAGCCCACGCCTTGCAACCATACAACATTGTTGGAACCACTATTCCTTCAAACATACCCATTTTTGCTTTCCGAGATAATGTTCTCGACTTCCACACATTCTTCAAGGCCCCCAGGATTTTCACCCCCTCCCCCACCCTATGATCCACTTCCGCTTCCATGGTTCCATCCGCTGCCAGATCCACTCCCAGATATCTAAAACACTTCACTTCCTCCAGTTTTTCTCCATTCAAACTCACCTCCCAATTGATTTGACCCTCAACCCTACTGCACCTAATAACCTTGCTCTTATTCACATTTACTCTTAACTTTCTTCTTCCACACACTTTTCCAAACTCAGTCACCAGCTTCTGCAGTTTCTCACATGAATCAGCCACCAGCGCTGTATCATCAGCGAACACCAACTGACTCACTTCCCAAGCTCTCTCATCCCCAACAGACTTCATACTTGCCCCTCTTTCCAAAACTCTTGCATTTACCTCCCTAACAACCCCATCCATAAACAAATTAAACAACCATGGAGACATCACACACCCTTGCCGCAAACCTACATTCACTGAGAACCACTCACTTTCCTCTCTTCCTACACGTACACATGCCTTACATCCTCGATAAAAACTTTTCACTGCTTCTAACAACTTTCCTCCCACACCATATATTCTTAATACCTTCCACAGAGCATCTCTATCAACTCTATCATATGCCTTCTCCAGATCCATAAATGCTACATACAAATCCATTTGCTTTTCTAAGTATTTCTCACATACATTCTTCAAAGCAAACACCTGATCCACACATCCTCTACCACTTCTGAAACCACACTGCTCTTCCCCAATCTGATGCTCTGTACATGCCTTCACCCTCTCAATCAATACCCTCCCATATAATTTACCAGGAATACTCAACAAACTTATACCTCTGTAATTTGAGCACTCACTCTTATCCCCTTTGCCTTTGTACAATGGCACTATGCACGCATTCCGCCAATCCTCAGGCACCTCACCATGAGTCATACATACATTAAATAACCTTACCAACCAGTCAACAATACAGTCACCCCCTTTTTTAATAAATTCCACTGCAATACCATCCAAACCTGCTGCCTTGCCGGCTTTCATCTTCCGCAAAGCTTTCACTACCTCTTCTCTGTTTACCAAATCATTTTCCCTAACCCTCTCACTTTGCACACCACCTCGACCAAAACACCCTATATCTGCCACTCTATCATCAAACACATTCAACAAATCTTCGAAATACTCACTCCATCTCCTTCTCACATCACCACTACTTGTTATCACCTCCCCATTTGCGCCCTTCACTGAAGTTCCCATTTGCTCCCTTGTCTTATGCACTTTATTTACCTCCTTCCAGAACATCTTTTTATTCTCCCTAAAATTTAATGATACTCTCTCACCCCAACTCTCATTTGCCCTTTTTTTCACCTCTTGCACCTTTCTCTTGACCTCCTGTCTCTTTCTTTTATACATCTCCCACTCAATTGCATTTTTTCCCTGCAAAAATCGTCCAAATGCCTCTCTCTTCTCTTTCACTAATACTCTTACTTCTTCATCCCACCACTCACTACCCTTTCTAATCAACCCACCTCCCACTCTTCTCATGCCACAAGCATCTTTTGCGCAATCCATCACTGATTCCCTAAATACATCCCATTCCTCCCCCACTCCCCTTACTTCCATTGTTCTCACCTTTTTCCATTCTGTACTCAGTCTCTCCTGGTACTTCCTCACACAGGTCTCCTTCTCAAGCTCACTTACTCTCACCACCCTCTTCACCCCAACATTCACTCTTCTTTTCTGAAAACCCATACAAATCTTCACCTTAGCCTCCACAAGATAATGATCAGACATCCCTCCAGTTGCACCTCTCAGCACATTAACATCCAAAAGTCTCTCTTTCGCACGCCTTTCAATTAACACGTAATCCAATAACGCTCTCTGGCCATCTCTCCTACTTACATAAGTATACTTATGTATATCTCGCTTTTTAAACCAGGTATTCCCAATCATCAGTCCTTTTTCAGCACATAAATCTACAAGCTCTTCACCATTTCCATTTACAACACTGAACACCCCATGTATACCAATTATTCCCTCAACTGCCACATTACTCACCTTTCCATTCAAATCACCCATCACTATGACCCAGTCTCGTGCATCAAAACCACTAACACACTCATTCAGCTGCTCCCAAAACACTTGCCTCTCTTGATCTTTCTTCTCATGCCCAGGTGCATATGCACCAATAATCACCCACCTCTCTCCATCAACTTTCAGTTTTACCCATATTAATCGAGAATTTACTTTCTTACACTCTATCACATACTCCCACAACTCCTGTTTCAGGAGTATTGCTACTCCTTCCCTTGCTCTTGTCCTCTCACTAACCCCTGACTTTACTCCCCAGACATTCCCAAACCACTCTTCCCCTTTACCCTTGAGCTTTGTTTCACTCAGAGCCAAAACATCCAGGGTCCTTTCCTCAAACATACTACCTATCTCTCCTTTTTTCACATCTTGGTTACATCCACACACATTTAGGCACCCCACTCTGAGCCTTCGAGGAGGATGAGCACTCCCCGCGTGACTCCTTCTTCTGTTTCCCATTTTAGAAAGTTAATACAAGGAGGGGAGGATTTCTGGCCCCCCGCTCCCGTCCCCTCTAGTCGCTTTCTACGACACGCGAGGAATACGTGGGAAGTATTCTTTCACCCCTATCCCCAGGGATAATATACATATATATATACATATACACATACACACACATACACATACATACGCACATATACACACACACACACATACATATATATACATATGAGAAATGTAAGAAACAATTTAGAAAACTGAAACTTCTAGCTTAAAATGAATGAAAAAAAAGAATGTCACATAATGGTTCAACCTCTGGCTATGGAAAAAAGGAAATGTATAATTTATTTACACAAACGTCAATAGCAGTTCTCATCAATTTAACCACTGTATCAATAAGCTTCAATGTCTAAGCTACATTTTTCTCCAATTTCACTATTTTCCTTCACATTTTCAATTGTGTCTGAAGGTTCTACTTCAAGAGTGATTGTTTTTCCAGTAAGGGTCTTCACATCTTGGTTACATCCACACACATTTAGGCACCCCACTCTGAGCCTTCGAGGAGGATGCTTTACTTGTGGTGCTGACTTCCCTCTTTAAATTTGATCGCCGTTTCCCGCGTAGTTCACTTTCTGTAGATGATGTGTATGTCTTGGTAGGAATGTAGATGCAGCTGTAGAGAATGCACGTGTCACTGTAGAGGATGCACGTGCCACTGTAGAGGATGAACATGCCACTGTAGACGATGTACTTGTCATTGAGTTTTGGGGTCTTGAGGTCTCGTTCAGTGATTCAGCACCGACGTTGAACATGAACGCTTGTGATCGCGGCGTCAAGAACTAACTCTTTACACTTTTCCAGTCTCTTTACACCCGAAAAAGACACTTCAGGATCATCAGCCATTATTCCAATAGTCACTGGTATGTTAACAGTCTTCACAACGAGGTGACAGTGCACAAAATAAGCGTAAAATACTATGGTGCAGACGCAAACACATCGGCTGTGTCTATCTTTTTATTCTCTCTAAAATTTAATGATACTCTCTCACCCTAGCTCTCATTTTCCCTCTAGCACCTTTCTCTTGACCTCCTGCCTCTTTCTTTTATACATCTCCCAGTCATTTGCATTGTTTCCCGCAAAAATCGTCCAAATACCTCTCTCTTCTCTTTCACTTATAATCCTGCTTCATTCCACCTCCCACGCTTCTCATGCCTCAAGCATCTTTTGCGCAAGCCATCATTGCTTCCCTAAACACATCCCATTCCTCCCCCACTCCCCTTACGTCCTTTGTTCTCACCTTTTTCCATTCTGTACTCAGTCTCTCCTGGTACTTCCTCACACAAGTCACCTTCCCAAGCTCACTTACTCTCACCACTCTCTTCACCCCAAAATTCTCTCTTCTTTTCCTGAGACCTCTACAAATCTTCACCTTTGCTTCCACAAGATAATGATCAGACATCCCTCTAGTTGCACCTTTCAGCACATTAACATCCAAAAGTTGCTGTCTCCTTATCATCACCATCATGCTAGACATAACCAATGACTGGTTATCATCACCATCATGCTAAACATAACCATGACTGGTTATCATCACCATCATGGTAGACCTAACCAATGACCAGTTACCATAACCATCAGGCTAGGCATAACCCATTACAGGTTATCATCACCATCATGCTAGACCTAACTAGACCTAACCAATGACTTCCTCTTCCCCATCATGTTATATATAACTCAAGACTGGTTTTCATCACCATCATGCTAGACATAACCCATGACTGGTTATCATGACTATCATGCTAGACATAACTCATAACTGGTTGTCATCACCATCATGCTAGACATAACTCATGACTGGTTATCATCACCATCATCCTAGACATAACTCATAACTGGTTGTAATCACCATCATGCTAGACATAACCCATGACTGATTATCATCACCATCATGCTAGGCATAACCAATGACTGGTTATCATCACCATCATGCTAAACATAACCATGACTGGTTACATCACCATCATGCTAGACCTAACCAATAACTGGTTATCATAACCATCATGCTACACATAATCCATGACTGGTTATCATCACCATCATTATAGACATAGTTCATGACTGGTTATCATCACCATCATCCTAAAGATAGACGAAGACTGGTTATCATCATCATTATGCTAGACATAACCCATGACTGGTTATCATCACCATCGTGCTAGGCATGACCAATGACTGGTTATCATCACCATCGTGCTAAGCATAACCATGACTCGTTATCATCATTATGCTAGACCTAACCAATGACTGGTTATCATCACCATCATGCTAGACATAACCCATGACAGGTTATCATCACCATCATGCTAAACATAACCATGACTGGTTACATCACCATCATGCTAGACCTAACCAATGACTGGTTATCATCACCATCATTATAGACATAGTTCATGACTGGTTATCATCACCATCATCCTAAAGATAGACGAAGACTGGTTATCATCATCATTATGCTAGACATAACCCATGACAGGTTATCATCACCATCATGCTAGACCTAACCAGTGACTGTTTATCACCACCTTCGTGCTAGACATAACCAATGACTGTTCATCTTCACCATCATGTTATATATAACTCAAGACTGGTTATCATCACCATCATGCTAGACATAACTAATGATTGGTTATCATCACCATTATGTTAGACATAATCAATGACTGGTTATCATCACCAACATGCTAGACATAACCCATGACTTGTTATCATCACCATCATGCTAGACATAACTCATGACTGGTTATCATAATCATGCTAGACATAACTCATGACTGGTTAACATCATCATGCTAGACATAACTCATGATTGGTAATCATCACAAATCTGCTAGACATGACTCATGTCTGGTTATCATCACCATCATCAAAGATAAACCCTTGATAGGTTATAATCACAATCAATATAGACGTGACTCAAGACTATGTATCATTACCATCATACTAAATATAACTCATGACTGATAATCATCACCATCACCTTAGACAACATATGAGAGGTTATCACCATCATACGAGGCATAACTCAAGATAGTTTATCATCACCATTATGCTAGACATAAGTTATGACTTTATCATCGCCATCATGCTAGACATAAGTCATGACTGGTTAACATTACCATCATGCTAGACATAACCAATGACTGGTTATCATCACCATTATAGACATTACCCATGACTGGTTATCATCACCATCATGCTAGACATAGGTCATGACTGGTTATCACTATCATGCTAGACATGGTTATCATAACCATCATGCTAGACAACCCATGACTGGTTATCATCACCATCATTTTAGACAACCAATAACTGGTTACCATCACCCTCATGCCAGACATAACCAATGACTGATTATCATCACCATCATGCTAGACCTAACCCATGACTGGTTATCACCACCGTCATGCTAGACATGAACAATGACTGGTTATCATCACTATCATGCTAAACATAACCCATGACTAGTTATCATCACCATCATGCTAGATGTAACCAATGACTGGTTGTCATTCATTATTATGGTATATATAACTCATGACTGCTTATCACCATCATGCTAGACATAACCCATGACTGGGTATCATCACCATCATGCAAGACATATCCAATGACTGGTTATTATCACCATCATGCTAGAGAAAATCATGACTGGTTATAAATGCCATCATAACAGACATAACTCATGACTGGTCGTCATCATCATCATTATTCTAAGCATAACTCATGACTGGTTGTCATTACAATCATTATAGATATTACCCATTTTTGTTTATCATCGCCATTATGCTAGATATAACCCATAACTGGTTATCATCATAATCATGCTAGACACAACCCATGACTGCTTATCATGACCATCATGCTAGACATAACTCATGACTGGCTATCATCACCATCATGTTAGACATAACCAATGACTGGTTATCATCTCCATCATGCTAAACATAACCCATGACTAGTTATCATCACCATCATGCTAGACATAACTCATTAATGGTTATCATCACCATCATGCTAGACATAAGATATGTATGGTTATCATCATCATCAAAGATAAATCCCTTGATTGGTTATCATCACAACCAATATAAACGTAACTCATGATTATGTATCATCACCATCATCCTAATTATAACTCATGACTGATTATCATCACAATCATCTTAGACAAAAACTACGACTGATTGTTATCACCATCGTACGAGGCATAACTCAAGATTGTTTATCATCACCATTATGCTAGACGTAACTCATGAATGGTTATCATCACCGTGATGGTAGACATAACCATAGACTGGTTATCACCTCCATCATGCTAGACATAACTCATGACTGGTTATCATCACCATTATGCTAGTTATAACACAAGTCTGGTTATCATCACCATCATCAAAGATAAAATCTTGACTGGTTATCATCACAGTCAATATAGACGTAACTCATGACTTTGTATCATCACCATCATGCTAAATAAAAGTCATGACTGATTATCATCACAACCATCTTAGAACCTATGCCTGGTTGTTATCACCATCTTAAGAGGCATAACTCAAGATTGTTTATCATCACTATTTTGCTAGACATAACTCATGACTGGTTATCATCAACATCATGCTAGATATAACCAATGAACAGTTATCATCACCATCATGCTAGACATAACCCATGACTGGTTATCTTCACCATCATGCTAGACATCTCATGACTGGTTGTTATCTCCGTCATGCTCGACATAATCACTGACTGGTTATCATCACTATCATGCTAGACATAACTCGTAACTGGTTATCATCACCATCATGCTAGACATAAACAATGACTGGTTATCATCACCATCTTGCTAGATATAACCCATTACTGGTTATCATCTCCTTCAAGCTAGACATAACCCTTGACTGGTTATCACCATCATGCTAGACATAACCAATGACTGGTTATCATCACCATCATGCTAGACATAACCAGTGACTGGTTATCCATCATTATCATGCAATATATAACTCATGACTGGTTATCATCACCATCATGCTAGACATAAACCATGAGTGATTATCATCACCATCACGCTAGACATAACTCATGACAAGTTATCATCACCATCATGCTAAACATAACCCATGACTGCTTATCACCATCATTCTACACATACCTAATGATTGCTTATCATCACTTTCATTCTAGACATAACTCATGACTGGTTATCATCAACATCATGCAAGACATAACTCATGACAGCTTATCATCACCATCGTGCTAGACATAAGTCATGACTGGTTATTATCACCATCATGCTAGACATAATTCTTGACTTCTTATCATCACCATCATTCTAGGCAATACTCATGACTGGTTATCATCACCATCATGCTAGACACAACCAGTGACTGGTTATCACTCATTATCATGGAATATATAACTAATGTCTGGTTATCATCACCATCATGCTAGACATAAACCATGACTGCTTATCATCATCATCATACTAGACATAACTCATGACTAGTTATCATCACCATCATGCTAAACATAACCCATGACTGCTTATCACCATCATTCTACACGTAACTCATGATTGCTTATCATCACCTTCATTCTAGACATAACTCATGACTGGTTATCATCACCATCATGCAAGACATAGTTCTTGACTGCTTATCATCACCATCATTTTAGACATTACTAATGACTGGGTATCATCACCACCATGCAAGACATATTTAATGACTGGTTATCATCTTAATCATTCTAGACATAACTCATTACTGGTTATCATCACCATCATGATAGACGTAACCCATTTTGGGTTATCATTACTATCATGCTGGAGTTAACTCATAACTGGTTATCATCACTATTATCTTAGACATAACCTCTGATCATCACCATCATACGAGGCATAACTGGAGATTTGATTATCATCACCATCATACGAGGCATAACTCAAGATTGATTATCATCACCATCATACGAGGCATAACTGAAGATTGTTTATCATCACCATCATACGAGGCATAACTCAAAGATTGATTATCATCAACCATCATACGAGGCATAACTGGCAAGATTGATTATCATCACCATCATACGAGGCATAACTGGAAGATTGTTTATCATCACCATCATACGAGGCATAACTGAAGATTGATTATCATCACCATCATACGAGGCATAACTCAAGATTGATTATCATCACCATCATACGAGGCATAACTGAAGATTGTTTATCATCACCATCATACGAGGCATAACTCAAGATTGATTATCATCACCATCATACGAGGCATAACTCAAGATTGATTATCATCACCATCATACGAGGCATAACTGAAGATTGATTATCATCACCATCATACGAGGCATAACTGGAGATTGTTTATCATCACCATCATACGAGGCCATAACTGAAGATTGTTTATCATCCCATCATACGAGGCATAACTGAAGATTGATTATCATCACCATCATACGAGGCATAACTGAAGATTGTTTATCATCACATCATACGAGGGCATAACGAAGATTGATTATCATCACCATCATACGAGGCATAACTGGAGATTGATTATCATCACCATCATACGAGGCATAACTCAAGATTGTTTATCATCACCATCATACGAGGCATAACTGAAGATTGATTATCATCACCATCATACGAGGCATAACTGAAGATTGTTTATCATCACCATCATACGAGGCATAACTGAAAATTGATTATCATCACCATCATACGAGGCATAACTCAAGATTGATTATCATCATCATACGAGGCATAACTGAAGATTGATTATCATCACCATCATACGAGGCATAACTGAAGATTGATTATCATCACCATCATACGAGGCATAACTGAAGATTGTTTATCATCACCATCATACGAGGCATAACTGAAGATTGTTTATCATCACCATCATACGAGGCATAACTGAAGATTGTTTATCATCACCATCATACGAGGCATAACTGAAGATTGTTTATCATCACCATCATACGAGGCATAACTGAAGATTGATTATCATCACCATCATACGAGGCATAACTGGAGATTGATTATCATCACCATCATACGAGGCATAACTGAAGATTGATTATCATCACCATCATACGAGGCATAACTGAAGATTGTTTATCATCACCATCATACGAGGCATAACTCAAGATTGATTATCATCACCATCATACGAGGCATAACTGAAGATTGTTTATCATCACCATCATACGAGGCATAACTGAAGATTGTTTATCATCACCATCATACGAGGCATAACTCAAGATTGATTATCATCACCATCATACGAGGCATAACTGAAGATTGTTTTCATCACCTCATACGGGCATACTGGATATCGAGGCATAACTGAAGATTGTTTATCATCACCATCATACGAGGCATAACTGAAGATTGTTTATCATCACCATCATACGAGGCATAACTCAAGATTGATTATCATCACCATCATACGAGGCATAACTGAAGATTGTTTATCATCACCATCATACGAGGCATAACTGAAGATTGATTATCATCACCATCATACGAGGCATAACTCAAGATTGATTATCATCACCATCATACGAGGCATAACTGAAGATTGATTATCATCACCATCATACGAGGCATAACTCAAGATTGATTATCATCACCATCATACGAGGCATAACTGAAGATTGTTTATCATCACCATCATACGAGGCATAACTGAAGATTGATTATCATCACCATCATACGAGGCATAACTGAAGATTGATTATCATCACCATCATACGAGGCATAACTGAAGATTGTTTATCATCACCATCATACGAGGCATAACTGAAGATTGTTTATCATCACCATCATACGAGGCATAACTGAAGATTGTTTATCATCACCATCATACGAGGCATAACTGAAGATTGATTATCATCACCATCATACGAGGCATAACTGAAGATTGATTATCATCACCATCATACGAGGCATAACTGAAGATTGTTTATCATCACCATCATACGAGGCATAACTGAAGATTGTTTATCATCACCATCATACGAGGCATAACTGAAGATTGTTTATCATCACCATCATACGAGGCATAACTGAAGATTGTTTATCATCACCATCATACGAGGCATAACTGAAGATTGATTATCATCACCATCATACGAGGCATAACTCAAGATTGATTATCATCACCATCATATGAGGCATAACTCAAGATTGATTATCATCACCATCATACGAGGCATAACTGAAGATTGTTTATCATCACCATCATACGAGGCATAACTGAAGATTGTTTATAATCACCATCATATGAGGCATAACTCAAGATTGTTTATCAACTCTATTATGCTAGACACAACTCATGACTGATTATCATTACCATCATGATAGACATGATCAAATACTGGTTATCATCACCACCTTCCTAGACATAACCCATAACTGGTTATCATTATCACCATCCTAGCCATAACCAATGACTGGTTATCATCACCATCATGCTAGACTTAACCAATGACAGCTAATCATCACCATGTTACTACTCATAACTCATGACTGCTTATCGTCACCATCATGCTAGACAGAACTTATGACTGGTTATTATCACTTTCATGCAAGACAAAACTCATCACTGCTTATCATCACTATCATACTAGACAAAACTCATGACTGGTTATCATCACCATCATGCTAGACATAACTCGTAAGTGGTTATCATCTCCATCATGCTAGGCATAACCAATACTTTTTATCATCATGCTAGACATATCTCATGACTAGTTATCATCACCATAATGCTAGACATAACTCATGAATGTTTATCATGACCATCATTCTCTATATAACTCATGTCTTGTTATCATGACGGACGTCAAAGATAATCCCTTGATTGTTTACCATCACAATCAGTATAGCCGCAACTCATAGCTATATATCTTCACCATCATGCTGAATATAACTCACGAATGAAATCATCACAGTCATCTTAGACAGAACATATGACTGGTTATCATCATCATCATACGAGGCATAACAAAAGATTGTGTTTTCCTCACAATCATTCGAGGCATAACTCAAAATATTTTATCATCACTATTTTGTTAGACATACCTCATGACTGGTTATCATCACCATCATGCTAGATATAATCATGGACTGGTTGCCATCACCATCTTCCTAGACATAAACCATGACTGGTTATCATCATCATCATACAAGGCATAACTCAAGATTGTTTTTCCTCACCATCATTCGAGGCATAACTCAAAATATTTTGTAACTTTTATGCTAGACATAACTTATGACTGGTTATCATCACCATCATGCTAGATATAATCAAGGACTGGTTACCATCACCATCTTCCTAGATATAACCCATGACTGGTTATCATCACCATCATCCTAGATATAACCCATGACTGGTTATCATCACCATCATCCTAGGAATAACCATTGACTGGTTATCATACCATCATGCTAGACATAACCAATGACTCTTTATCATCACCATCTTTTAGCCCTTACCCATGACTGGTTATCATCACCATCATGATAGACATAACCCATGACTGCCAATCACCAACATGTCTCAAGCCATAACTCATGACTGGTTATCATCATCATGCTAGACATAACCCATGACTACTTATCATCCTCATGCTAGACATAACTCATGACTAATTATTATCACAATCATACAAGACAACTCATGACTGCTTATCATCCATATCATACTAGACATAATTCATGACCAGTTATAATCACCATCATGCTAGACATAACTCATGACTGGTTATCATCACCATCATGCTAGACATAACTAATGACTGGTTGTCATCACCATCATGCAATACATAACCAATGACAGTTTATCACCACCATCATTCTAGACATAACCCATGACTGGTTATCATCACCATCATGGTAGACATAACCAATAACTGGTTATCATCACCATCCTACTAGACATATCCAATGACCGGTTATCAATCACCATCATGCTATATATAATTCATGACTGGTTATCATCACCACATGCTAGACATAATTCATGACTTGTTATCATCAACATCATGCTAGATTTAAGTCATGACTAGCTATCATCACTATAATGCTAGACATAACTCATGACTGGTTATCATTACCATCATGCAAGACATAACCAATGACTGGTTGTCATCACCATCATGCTAGACATAACTCATGACTGGTTATCATCACCATCATGCAAGACATAACCAATGACTGGTTGTCATCACCATCATGCTAGACATAACCCATGACTGGTTATCGTGACCATCATGATAGACATAACTCAAGACTCGTTACCATCACCATCATCCTACACATAACACATGACTGGTTATCATCTCCATCATGTTAGACATAACTCATGACTGGTTATCATCACCATCATGCTAAACATAACCAATGCCTGGTTATCATCATCACCATCATGATAGACATAACCAATGACTGGTTGTCATCACCATCTTATAGCCGTTACCCATGACTAGTTATCATCACCATCATGCTAGACATAACCCATGGCTGCTAATCATCACCATATTACTAGACACAACTCATGACAGGTTATCTTTATCATCATGCTAGACATAAACTCATGACTGCTTATCATCACCATCATGCTAGACATAACTCATGACTATTTATTATCTCTATCATACAAGACATAACTTATGACTGCTTATCATCACCATCTTACTAGACCTAATTCATGACTAGTTATAATCACCATCATGCAAGACATATATCATGACCAGTAATCATCACCATCATACTAGACATAACCCATGTCTGGTCATCATCACCATCGTCCAAGATATAACTGAAAATTGGCTATCATCTCCATCTTGCTAGCCACAGCCCAAAACTGGTTATCATCACCATCATGCTACACATAACCAATGACTGGTTATCATTACCATCAAGCTAGACATAACCCATGAATGGTTATCATCACCATCATGCTAGACATAACCAATGACTTCTTATCATCACCATCCTCCTAGACATAACCAATGATTGGTTATCAATCACCATCATGCTATAACTATAACATAACTCATGACTGGTTATCATCACCAACATGCTAGGCATAACCCATGACACCATATCATCACCATCATCCTAGCCATAACTCATGACTGGTTATGATCACCATCATGTTAGACATAACCCATGAATTCTTATCATGGCCATCATCCTGTACATAACTCATGACTGGTGATCATCATCATCATACTAGACTTAACCAATGCCTGGTTATCATCACCATCATATTAGACATAACCAATGCTTGGTTATCATCACCATCATACTAGACATAACCAATGCCTGGTTATCATCACCATCATATTAGACATAACCAATGCTTGGTTATCATCACCATCATACGAGACATAACCAGTGCCTGGTTATCATCACCATCATATTAGAGATAACTCATGACTGGTTATCATCGCCATCATTGTAGACATAATTCATGGATGGTTAACATCATAATAATGTAGACATAACTCATGACTGGTTAACATCACCATCATGCTAGACATAACCAATGACTGGTTATCATGATTATCATGCTAGACATAAGTAATGACCAGTTTTAATCTCCATCGTGCTAGACATAACTCATGACTGGTTATCATCACCATGATACCAAACATAACTTATGACTGGTTATCATCATCATCATGATAGACATAATCCATGACTACTTATCATCACCATGCTGGATATAACTCATTACTGGGTATTATCACCATTATCCTGGACATAACTCAAGACTGATTATCATTACCAACATGCTAGACATAACCAATGCCTAGTTATCATCATCATCATGCTAGACATAACCAATGCCTAGTTATCATCATCATCATGCTAGACATAACCAATGCCTAGTTATCATCATCATGCTAGACATAACTCATGACTGGTTATCATCACCATCATGCTAGACATAAGTCCTGACTGTCTATCATCTCAATAATGTTGACATAACTCATGTCTTGTTATCTTGAACATCATCAAAGATGAACCCTTGATTGGTTATCATCACAATCAATATAGACGTAATTCATGATTATGTATCATCACCATCTTGCTAAATATAACTCAAGACTGATTATCATCACAACTATCTTAGACAGAACCTATGACTGGGTGTTATCACCATCATCGGAGGCATAACTCAAGATTGTTTATCATCTCCATTAGGCTAGATATAACCCATGACTGGCTATCATCACCATCATGCTAGACATAACCAATGACGGGTTATCGTCACCATCTTGCTAGAAGTAGCCCATGACTGGTTATGATCGCCATCATTCTAGACATAACCCATGACTGGTTATCATCACTATCATTCTAGACATAACCCATGACTGGTTATCATCACTATCATGCTAGACATAACCCATGACTGGTTATCATCACTATCATGCTAGACATAACCCATGACTGGTTATGATCACCATCATGCTAAACATAACTAATGACTGGTTATCATCACCATCATGCTAGACATAACCCATAACTGCTTAGAATCACCATTCTGCTATACATAACCAAAGAATGTTTATCATCATCATCATTCTAGACGTAACCCATGACTGGTTATCATCAAAATCATGCTAGACATTATCAGTGACTGGTTATCATCACCATCCTACTAGACATATCCAATGACTGGTTATCAATCACAATTATGCCAGCAGCAGTGGTCGAGGTGTGGCAATGGTCAAATCATGAGATAAATGACTCCCACCTGAGTGACAGCTGTAACTACATGGTTTGGTCAGCCACAACGCCTCCCCCCACCACCACTTCCACCATCTTTGACCCAACTTACAACTCCTTTACCCCCAGTATGGCTGGCTCCATCGGTATTATAACCATTTGGAATCATCAGCCGATTTTCTTGGGTTTGGATGAATTTTCCTTTTTTTTCGGAAGCATTTGTCACCGTTGCCGGGAATTTCACCCTTACATGGAAGGCCCCAGTTGTCGCTCTGGTATTTAGTTCGCTAAATAACTTCTTTATAAATAAAGTCCATTACAAAGTAAAGCATCATAAGGAGATGCAGCCAAGATACTTCTCCGTGGTGGGGTTCGGCGACTACGTGGTTGGTGGATGTAGATCTCGTCTACGTCAACACATTACGAGGTCAACCTTCACAAATCCATATGGCGTCCATACCAACTTCAACCACATTCCATTTCCTCCACTTCCATGTTTGGGTATTCCACATCCATATCCACACAGCCAGATTCCACTCCATCCATCTCCTCCACTCCTGGGTATTCCACATCCATGTCCACACAGCCAAATTCCACTCCATCCATCACTTCCACGCCTGGGTATTCCACCTCCATGTCCACACAGCCATAGTCCATGTCAAATATATGAACATATCCAAATTCCATTTCCTGGACAAAGGAGAATCGTCCTACCTCCTTGGTGAACATTATTATATTGAAGTGTTTGAGGAAAGGTTGAGGGAGCTTGCAAGGCGGAGCAGAGATGTTCACTCGACAGAGGTCACAGCTCAAATGATGCTCTCGGTCCCGGCTCCCGCCCTTATATATCCTGGCAACTGATCATATCCTAGTATAGCTTAATATAGTGAAGTTAATATAATGAAGTTGAATATAATGAAGTCTAATATCCTAGCATAGCTTAATACAGTGAAGCCTAATATAGTGAAGTCTAATATAAGGAAGTTTCATTTAGTGATGAGGGCGACAATTTTGCTCTTTATATCCTTTACGTTATTCACTTCTCTCCACACACTCGTCAAATTTGTCGTTTTTGATAGAAGATCATTCCAATAGCTTTTCCATGCTTGTTGTCTTACGTCTGTTCTACATTCAGCAATTTGAATGGTGGTAATACTGTTTCAAGTATCATATGGATTTTGACTTCATCAACTCTGGTGCTTTTCTTAGCAATGTATTCCAACACCTAACTAGCTTATGTGTGGTCTGAGCTGCCTTATGTCTCCTGTCTTGATTACTTATCTGATCTCTTGTCTTATTCAAATGCCATCAATTATTTTTGATGTCTTCATCGATTTTTGTTTATTTACCCTAGATTTGACACACACTTTAACAGCCTAGCTTGTATCCTATCCTTTGAGTGCTGCACATAAACCATTTCTAAATTTAACATAGACTCCACCTCACTTCTACCATCTAACCCCTTAATCAAACCAATTAACTATGGTTTAGGTCCAGATTTATCTGAGTTTATCCACATCATTTAACCCCAACAAATCTGTCATCTAATTGAAGATCTTCATGATGTAAATATGTGGGAACAGCAAATATGATAATCTTAGTGCATGTCTCCCTTCCATCTGGTCCCTCCATAATAACACCTTCAGAACAACAAGTGGCTAAGAAATCTAACAGCATCATTGATCTTGACAGTCACAGAGACACAGTGACCTTTGGGTAGGCTGAGGCCATATTTCCCCCCTTACAGTACATTTGGAGTTTCACCAGAAGCTACAGAGGACAGTACGACTCTGTAAGTACCACAGGAGTTTTAAGGTTTCCTTCAAGGAACATATAGACCTTATGTTACTGTCAAGATCAATGATGCTGTTAGATTTCTTAGCCACTTGTTCTTCTGAAGGTGTTATTATGGAGGGACCAGATGGAAGGGAGACATGCACTAAGATTATCATATTTGCTGTTCCCACATATTTACATCATGAAGATCTTCAATTAGATGAGAGATTTGATAGGATTAAACGACCTGGTTAAACTCAGATAAATCTGAAGCTACACCATAGTTAATTGCTTTGATTATGGGGTTAGAAGTTAGAAGTGAGGTGAATTCTTTGTTAAATTTAGAAATGGTTTATGTGTATCATTCAAAGGATAGTATACAAACTAAGCTGTTAAAGCGTAAGTCGAATCTATGGAGAATAAACACAAAACCATGAAGACATATTGAAAATAATTGATGGCATTTGAATAAGACAAGAGATCAGATAAGTAATCAAGACAGGAGACATAAGGCAGCTCAGACCACACATAAGCTAGTTAGGTGTTGGAATACATTGCTAAGAAAAGCACCAGAGTTGATGAAGTCAAAATCCATATGATACTTGAAACAGTATTACCACCATTCAAATTGCTGAATGTAGAACAGACGTAAGACAACAAGCATGGAAAAGCTATTGGAATAATTTTCTATCAAAAACGACAAAGTTGACAAGTGTGTGGAGAGAAGTGAATAACGTAAAGAAAATAAAGAGCAAAATTATTGTTCACCTCTATATCAGACTTGACTATATTAGACTTCACTATATTAAGCTCTGCTTGGTCAGGCGGGACGTTGACTGTGAGGATCATTCTGGTCCTGGGATCAGTAAGGTTGGTGTCAGACTGGGACGTTGAGTGAGGGGGAAGGACACATCGAGACGAAGCCTCGCTCTCGTGGTGTAACGTCATTACCTGTAGACGACGCAGCTGGTGCTACTGGACGACGCAGCTGGTGCTGCTGGACGACGCAGCTGGTGCTGCTGGACGACGCAGCCGGTGCTGCTGGACGACGCAGCTGTGCTGCTGGACGACGCAGCTGGTGCTACTGGACGACGCAGCTGGTGCTGCTGGACGACGCAGCTGTGCTGCTGGACGAGGAATTTAGCCTGTCGTTGTCATCCAGTGAGCACAAGACGTAAGGCTAGGCTGACCTGCTGTGTCCCACCTGTGAAGGAAGAGTTAACACACCTCACCAACACTGCTGACCACACCTCACCAACACTGCTGACCACACCTCACCAACACTGCTGACCACACCTCACCAACACTGCTGACCACACCTCACCAACACTGTTGAGCACACCTCACCAACACTGCTGAGCACACCTCACCAACACTGCTGAGCACACCTCACCAACACTGCTGACCACACCTCACCAACACTGCTGACCACACCTCACCAACACTGCTGACCACACCTCACCAACACTGCTGAGCACACCTCACCAACACTGTTGAGCACACCTCACCAACACTGCTGAGCACACCTCACCAACACTGTTGAGCACACCTCACCAACACTGCTGAGCACACCTCACCAACACTGCTGAGCACACCTCACCAACACTGCTAACCAAACTTCACCAACACTGCTGAGCACATCTCACCAACACTGCTGAGCACACCTCACCAACACTGTTGAGCACACCTCACCAACACTGCTGAGCACACCTCACCAACACTGCTGAGCACACCTCACCAACACTGTTGAGCACACCTCACCAACACTGCTGACCACACCTCACCAACACTGCTGAGCACACCTCACCAGTACTGCTGAGCACACCTCACTAACACTGCTGAGCAACACTTCACCATCACTGCTGAGCAACACCTCACCAACACTGTTGAGCACACCTCACCAACACTGCTGAGCACACCTCACCAACACTGCTGACCACACCTCACCAACACTGCTGAGCAAACCTCACCAGTACAGCTGAGCACACCTCACAAACACTGCTTAGCACACCTTACCAACATTGCTGAGAAGCACCTCACCAACACTGCTTAGCACACCTTACCAACATTGCTGAGCAGCACCTCACCAACACTGACGACCACACCTCACCAACACTGCTTAGCACACCTCACCAACACTGCTGAGCACACCTCACCAACACTGCTGAGCAAACCTCACCAGTACTGCTGAGCACACCTCACAAACACTGCAGAGTACACTTCACCAACACTGCTGAGCAACACTTCACCAACACTGCTGAGCAACACCACTTCAACACTGCTGAGCACACCTCACCAACCCTGCTGAGCAAACCTCACTAACACTAATGAGCACACCTCACCAACACTGCTGAGCAACACCTCACCAACACCGCTAAGCACATTTCACCTACACCGCTGAGCACACTTCAACAACACTGCTTAGCACACCTTACCAACACTGCTGAGCAACACCTCACCAACACTGATGATCACACCTCACCAATACTGCTGAGCACACCTCATCAACACTGCAGAACACACTTCACCAACACTGCTGAGCAACACCTCACCAACACTGCTGAGCAACACCACACCAACACTGCTGAGCACACCTCACCAACCCTGCTGAGCACACCTCAATAACACTACTGAGCACACCTCACCAACACTGCTGAGCAACACTTCACCAACACTGCTGAGCAACACTTCACCAACACTGCTGAGCAACACCTCACCAACAGTGCTGAGCAACACTTCACCAACACTGCTGAGCAACACCTCACCAACACTGCTGAACACACCACGCCAATACTGCTGAGCACGCATCACCAACACTGCTGAGCACACCTCACCAACACTGCTGAGCAACACCTCCCCAAAACTGATGATCACACCTCACCAATACTGCTGAGCACACCTCACCAACACTGCTGAGCGCATCTCACCAACACTGCTGAGTACACCTCACCAATACTGCTGAGCAACACCTCACCAATACTGCTGAACACACCTCACAAACACTGCTGAGCAACACCTCACCAACACTACTGAGCAACACCACACCAACACTGCTGATCACACCTCACCAACCCTGCTGAACACAACTCACCAACACTGATGAGCACACCTCACCAACATTGCTGAGCAACACCTCACCAACACTGCTGAGCAACACCTCACCAACGCTGCTGAACACACCTCAACAAATACTGCTGAGCACGCCTCACCACACTGCTGAGCACACGTCACGAACACTGCTGAGCACACCTCACGAACACTGCTGAGCACACCTCATCAACACTCCTGGGCACACCACACTAACACTGCTGAGCTCATCTCACCAACTTTGCTGAGCACACCTCACCAACACTGCTGAGCAAACCTCACCAACCCTACTGAGCACACCTTACCAAGCCTGCTGAGCACACCTCACCAACACTGCTTAGCACACCTCAACAACACTGCTGAGCACATCGCCCTAACCCTGCTGAGCACACCTCACCAACTTCGCTGAGCAAACCTCACCAACACTGCTGGGCGCAACTCACCGGCACTGTTGAGCACACCTCACGAACACTGCTGAGCACAACTCACCAACACTGCTGAGCACACTTCACCAACACTGCTGAGTACACCTCACTAACACTGCTGAGCATACCTCACCAATACTGCTGAGCAACGCCTCACCAGCAGTGCTAAGCAACACCTCACTAACACTGCTGAGCAACACTTCACCAACATTGCTGAGCAACACCTCACCAACACTACTGAGCACACCTCAAGAAAAATTCTGGTGAGCAACACCTCACCAGCACAGCTGAGAACACCTCGCCAACACTGCTGAGCAACACATCGCCAACACTGCTGAGCGCACCTCACCAACACTGCTGAGCAACACCTCACCAACACTGCTGAACAACACCTCACCAACTCTGCTGAGCACACCTCACCATCACTGCTGAATACACCTCACCAACACTGCTGATCACGCCTCATCAACATTACTCAGCACACCTCACCAACACTGCTGAGCACACCTCACCAATACTGCTGAGCACACCTCACCAACCCTGCTGAGCACACCTCACCAACCCTGCTAAGCACACCTCACCAACATTGCTGACGACACCACACCAACACTTCTGAGCACACCTCACCAACCCTGCTCAGCACACCTCACCAACACTGCCGAGCACACCTCAACAACCTTACTGAGCACATCTCACCAACACTGCTGAGCACACCTCGCAAACCCTGCTGAACACACCTCACCAACACTGCTGAGCAACACCTCCTCAACACTGCTGAGCACACTTCACCTACCTAGCTGAGCGCACTTCACCAACACTGCTGAGCACACTCACAATCCTGGTGAGCACTCCTCACCAACACATGCTGAGCACACCTCACCAACCCTGCTGAACACACTTTACCAACACTGCTGAGCACACCTCACCAACACTGCTGAGCACACTTCACCAACACTGCTGAGCACCCCTCACCAGCACTGCTGAGCAAACCTCACCAACACTGCTGAGCGCACCTCACCAGCGCTGTTCAGTAAACCTCACCAACTCAATTGAGCAACACCTCACCAACACTGCTGAGCACACCTCACCAACACTGCTGAGCACAACTCACCAGCTGAGCACACCTCTACAATCCTGCTAACCACACACCAACACTGCTAAGCACATCTCACCAACTCTGCTGAGCACACCTCACTAAGCCTGCTGAGCACACCTCACCAACACTACAGAGCACACCTCACCAACACTGCTGAGCACACCTCACCAACACTGCTGAGCATACCTCACCAATACTGCTAAGCACACCTCACCAACCCTGCTGAGCACACCGCACCAACACTGCTAAGCACAACTCACCAACCCTGCTGGGCACACCTCACCAACACTGTTGATTAAACCTCACCAACACTGCTGAGCGCACCTCACCAACACTGTTGAGCACTCCTCACCAAAACTGCTGAGCAACACCTCACCAACACTGCTGAGCACACCTCACCAGCACTGCTGAGCACATCTCACCATCACTGCTGAGCACGACTCATCAACACTGTTGAGCACACCTCACCAACACTGCTGAGCACAATTCACCATTACTGCTGAGCAAACCTCGCCAACACTGCTGAGTACACCTCACTAACACTGATAAGCACACCTCACCAACACTGCTGAGCAACGCCTCACCAACAGTACTGAGTAACACTTCACTAACACTACTGAGTAACACTTCACCAACATTGCTGAGCCACACTTCACCAACACTGCTGAGCACACCTCAAAAAAACTCTGCTGAGCAACACCTCACCAGCACAGCTGAGAACACTTCACGAACACTGCTGAGCAACACCTCTCCAACACTGCTGAACAACACCTCACCAACACTGCTGAGCACACCTCATCAACACTGCTGGGCACACATCACCAACCCTGTTGAGCACACCTCACCATCACTGCTGAGCACACCTCACCAACACTGCTGAGCACGCCTCACCAACATTGCTCAGCACACCTCACCATAGTCACTGCTGAGCACACCTCATCAACACGTGAGCACACCTCACCAACTCTGCTGAGCACACCTCACCAACCCTGCTGAGCACACCTCACCAACACTGCTGACGACACCACACTAACACTTCTGAGCACACCTCACCAATCCTGTAGTAGGGTGAATGTTGTAGTAGGGTGTGTTGTAGTAGGTTAAGTGTTGTAGTAGGGTTATTGTTGTAGTAGGGTGATTGTTGTAGTTGGGTTAGTGTTATGTTAGGGTAAGTGTATTAGGGTGAGTGTTGTAGTAGGCTGAGTGCTGTAGAAGGGTAAGTGTTGTATTAGGGTAAGTGTTGTACTAGAGTGAGTGTTGTAGTAGAGTGAGTGTTGTAGTAGAGAAAGTGTTGTAGTAGGGTGAGTGTAGTAGTAGGTTGAGTGTTGTAGAAAGATAAATGTTATAGTAGTGAGAGTGTTGCAGTAGGGTGAGTTTTGTAGTAGGGTGATTGTTGTAGTAGGGTGAGTTTTGTAGTTGGGTAAGTGTAGTAGAGTGTGTTGTAGTAAGGTAAGTGCTGTAGTAGGCTGAGGGTTGTGCAAGGGTATATATTGTAGTAGGGTGAGTGTTGCTGTAGGGTGAATGTTGTAGTTGGGTGAATGATGTAGTAGGGTGAGTGTTATGGTAGGGTGAGTGTTGTGGTAGAGTGAGTGTTGTGGTAGAGTGAGTGTTGTAGTAGGTTGAGTGCTGTAGTAAGTTAAGTGTTGTAGTAGGGTGAGTGTTTTGGTAGGGTGAGTGCTCTAGTAGGGTGAGTGGTGAGTGTTGTGGTAGGGTGTGTTGTAGTAGGGTGGGTGTTGTAGTAGGGTGAGTGTTGTGGTAGGGTGAGTGTTGTAGTTGGGTGAGTGTGTGGTAGGGTTAGTGTTGTAGTAGGGTGAATGATGTGGCCGGGTGAGTGTTGTAGTAGGGTAAGTGTTGTATTAGGGTGAATGTTGTGGTAGAGTGAGTGTTGTAGTAGGGTGAGTGTTCTGGTAGGGTGAGTATTGTAGTATGGTGAGTGTTATAGTAGGGTGAGTCTTGTAGTAGTTGAATGTTGTAGTAGGTTAAGTGTTGTAGTAAGGTGAATGTTGTAGTAGGGTGAGTGTTGTAATAGGGTGAGTGTAGTAGTAGGGTGAGCGTTGTGGTCAAGTGAGTGCTGTAGTAGGGTAAGTGTTGTATTAGGGTGAGTGTTGTGGTAGGGTGTGTTGTTGTAGGGTGAATGTTCTGGTAGGGTGTGTTGTACTAGGGTGAGTGTTGTAGTAGGATGAGTGTTGTAGTAGGGTGAGTCTTGTAGTAAGTTGAATGTTGCAGTAGGTTACGTATTGTAGTAGGGTGAGTGTTGCACTAGTGTGAGTGTTGTAGTAGAGTGAGTATTGTAGGAGGGTGAGTGTTGTAGTAGGATAAGTGTTGTGGTAGGATGAGTGTTGTAGTAGGGTAAATGTTGTAGTAGGATGAGTGTTGTAGAGGGGTAAGTGTTGTGGTAGGGTTAGTGTTGTAGTAGGTTGTGTTGTAGAAGGGTAAGTGTTGTAGTAGGGTTAGTGTTGCAGTAGGGTGAGTGTTGTGTTGGGTGAGCGTTGTAGTGTGAGTGTTGTGGTAGGGTGAATATTGTGGTAGGGTGAGTGTTGTAATGAGGTCAGTGTTGTAGTAGGGTGAGTGTTATGTTAGGGTGAGTGTTATTGTAGTGTGAGTGTTGTAGTAGGGTGAATGTTGTAGTAGGGTGAGGGTTGTAGTAGGTTAAGTGTTGTAGTAGGGCAGTTGTTGTAGTAGGGTTATTGTAGTAGGGCGAGTGTTGTGGTAGGGTAAGTGTACCAGGGTGAGTGTTGTAGGGTAAGTTTTGTAGTAGGGTGAGTGTTGTAGTAGGTTGAGTGTTGTATAGGTGTAACTGTTGTAGAAGGGTGAGTGTTACAGTAGGGTAAGTGTTGTAGTTGGGTGAGTGTCGGCAGTAGGGTGAGCGTTTTGGTAGGGTGAGTGTTGTGGTAGGGTGAGAGTTGTAGTAGGGTGAGCGTTGTGGTAGGGTGAGTTATGTAGTAGGGTGTGTCCTGGTAGGGTGAGTGTTGCAATTAGGTAAGTGTTGTAGTAGGGTAAGGCTTGTGGTAGGGTGATTTTTATAGTAGGGTGAGTGTTATGGTAAGGTGAGTGTTATAGTAGGGTGAATGTTGTAGTAGGATGAGCGTTGTGGTAGGGTGAATGTTGTATTAGGGTGAGTGTTGTAGTAAGAGTGCTGTGGTAGGGTGAGTGTTGTGGTAGGGTGAGTGTTGTGGTAGGGTGAGTGTTGTAGTAGGGCGAGTGTTATAGTACGGTGAGTGTTGCAGAAGGGTGACTGTTTTGGTAGGGTGAGTGTTGTGGTAGGGTGAGTGTTGTATTATAGTGAGTGTTGTGGTAGGTTAAGTGTCGTAGTAGGGTGAGTGTTGTAGTAGGGTGAGTGATGTGGTAGGGTGAGTGACGCAGTAAGGTTAGTGTTTTAGTAGGGTGAGTGTTGTAGTAGGGTGAGTGTTATAGTAGGGTGAGTGTTGTGGTAGGGTGTGTTGTAGTAAGGTGAGTGATGCAGTAGAATGAGAGTTGTGTTAGGGTGAGTGTTGTAATAGTGTGAGAGTTGTGGTAGGGTGTGTTGTGGTAGGGTGAGTGTTGTAGTAGGGTGAGTGTTGTAATAGGGTGAATGTTGTGGTAGGGTGAGTGTTGTAGTAGAGTGAGTGTTGTGGTAGGGTGAGTGTTGTAGTAGGATGAGTATTGCAGTGGGGTGAATGTTGTAGTATGGTGAGTGTTGTAGTAGGGTGATCGTTATAGTAGCGTGAGTGTTATGGTAGGGTGACTTTTGTAGTAGGGTGACTGTTGTCATTAGGTGAAGGTTGTATTAGGGTGAGTGTTATGGTATGGTGAGTGTTATAGTAGTTTGAGTGCTGTAGTAGGGTGAGTGTTGTACTAGGTTAAGTGTTGCAGTAGGGTTAGTGTCGTAGTAGGATGAGTGTTGTGTTAGGGTGAGTGTTTTAATAGCGTGAGTGTTGTGGTAGGGTGAGTGTTGTCGTAGGGTAAGTTTTGTGTTAAGGTGAGTGTTGCAGTAGGGTGATCCTTGTGGTGGGGTGAGTGTTGTAGTTGGGTGAGTGTTGTAGAAGGGTGAGTGTTGTAGTAAGGAGAGTGTTGTGAAAGAGTAAGTGTTTTAGTATGGTGAGTGTTATAGTAGGGTGAGTGTTTTCGTAGGGTGAGTGTTGTAGTAGGGTGAGTGTTGTAGTAGGATGAATGTTGTAGTAGGGTGAGTGTTGTAGTAGGGTGAGTGTTGTAGTAGGATGAGTGTTGTGGTACGGTGTGTGGTAGTAGAATGAGTGTTGTAGTAGGATGAGTGCTGTGTCAGAGTGTTTTAATAGAGTGTGTTGTGGTAGGGTGTGTGTTGTAGTAGGGAAAGTGTTGTAGTAGGGTAAGTGTTGTGGTAGGGTGAGTGTTGTAGTAGGGTGAACCTTGTGGTAGGGTGAGTCTTGTAGTAGGACGAGTGTTGTAATAGGATGAGTGTTGTGGTTGGGTGAGTGTTGTGGTAAGGTGTGTTCTAGTATGGTGAGTGTTGTAGTAGGGGGAGTGTTATGGTAGGGTGAGTGTTATAGTAGGATGAATGTTGTAGTAGGGTAAGTGTTGTAGTAGGGTGAATGTTGTAGAAGGTTAAGTGTCGTAGTAGGGTTAGAGTTGTAGTAGGGTGATTGTTGTAGTAGGGTGAGTGTTGTAGTAGTTTAAGTTTTGTAGTAGGTAGAGTGTTGTAGAAGGGTAAGTGTTGTACTAGGATGAGTGTTCCAGTAGGGTGAGAGTAGTAGTTGGGTGAGTGTTGCAGTAGGGTGAGTTTAGTAGTTGGGTGAGTGTTGCAGTAGGGTGAGTGTTTTGTTAGGGTGAGTTTTGTGGTAGGTTGAGTGTTGTAGTAGGGTGTGTGTTGTTGTAGGGTAAGTTTTGTCGTAGGGTGAGTGTTGTGGTAGGGTGAGTGTTGTAGTTGGGTAAGTGTTGTAGTAGGGTGAGGGTTGTGGTAGGGTGAGTCTTATAGTAGGGTGAGTGTTATGGTAGGGTGAGTGTTGTAGTAGGGTGAATGTTGTAGTAGGATAAGTGTTGTGGTAGAATGAATGTTGTATTAGGGTGAGAGTTGTAGTAGGAGTGTTGTGGTAGGGAGAGTGTTCTGGTAGGGTGAGTGTTGTAGTAGGGTGTGTTGTAGTAGGGTGAGTGTTATTGGGTGAGTGTTGCAGAAGGGTGAGTGTTTTGGTAGGGTGAGTGTTGTGGTAGGGTGAGTGCTGTAGTGGGGTGAGTGTTGTGGTAGGGTGAGTGTTGTAGTAGGGTCAACCTTGTAGTAGGATAAGTGTTGTAGTAGGGTGTGTGTTGTAGTTGGATGAGTGATGTATTAGGGTGAGTGATGTGGTAGGGTGAGTGATGTGGTAGGGTGTGTTGTAGAAGCGTGAGTGTTGTAATAGGGTGAGTGTTATAGGAGGGTGAGTGTTGTGGTAGGGTTAGAGTTGAAGTAGGGTGAGTGATGTAGTAGAATGAGTGTTGTGTTAGGGTGAGTGTTGTAATAGTGTGAGAGTTGTGGTAGGGTGTGTTGTGGTTGGGTGAAGTTGCAGTAGGGTGATTGTTGTAGTTGGGTGAGTGTTGTGGTAGGGTGAGTGTTGTAATAAAGTGTTGTGATAGGGTGAGTGTTGTAGTAGGATGAGTGTTACAATGGGGTGAGTGTTGTGGTAGGGTGAGTGTTGTAGAAGGATGAGTGTTGTAGTAAGGTGAGTATTGCAGTAGGGTGATTGTTATAGTAGCGTGAGTATTATGGTAGGGTGCTTTTTGTAGTAGGGTGAGTGTTGTCATTGGGTGAAGGTTGTATTAGGGTGAGTGTTATGGTAGGGTGAGTGTTACAGTAGGGTGAGTGCTGTGGTAGGGTGAGTATTGTAGTAGGGTGAGTGTTGGAGTAGGATGTGTTGTAGTAGGGTTAGTGTTGTAGTAGGATGAGTGTTGTGTTAGGGTGAGTGTTTTAATAGTGTGAGTGATGTGGTAGGGTGAGTGTTGTAGTAGGATGAGTGTTGTAGTAGGGTGAGTGTTATAGTAGGGTGTGTTGTGGTAGGCTGAGAGTTGTAGTAGGGTGAGTGATGCAGTAGAATGAGTGTTGTGTTAGGGTGAGTTGTAATAGTGTGAGAGTTGTGGTAGGGTGTGTTGTGGTAGGGTGAAAGTTGCAGTAGGGTGTGTTGTAGTAGGGTGAGTGTTGTAGAAGAGTGTTGTGGTAGGGTGAGTGTTGTAGTAGGATGAGTGTTGCAGTGGGGTGAGTGTTGTGGTAGGGTGAGTGTTGTAGTAGGATGAGTGTTGTAGTAGGTGAGTGTTGTAGTAGGGTGATTGTTACAGTAGCATGAGTGTTATGGTAGGGTGGCTTTTGTAGTAGGGTGAGTGTTGTCACTGGGTGAAGGTTGTATTAGGGTGAGTGTTATGGTAGGGTGAGTGTTATAGTAGGGTGAGTGCTGTAGTAGGGTGAGTGTTGTAGTAGGGTGAGTGTTGTAGTAGGTTATGTTGTGGTAGGGTTAGAGTTGTAGTAGGATGAATGTTGTGTTAGGGTGAGTGTTTTAATAGTGTGAGTGTTGTAGTAGGGTGAGTGTTGTAGTAGGGTGCGTGTTGTAGTAGGGTGAGCCTTGTGGTCTGGGTGAGTGTTGTATTTGGCTGAGTGTTGTAGTAGGGTGAGTGCTGTAGTAAGGTGAGTGTTGTGATAGAGTGTTTTAGTAAGGTGAGTGTTGTAGTAGGGTGAGTGTTGTAGTAGGGTGAGTGTTGTGGTAGGGTGAGTGTTGTAGTAGGATGAGTGTTGTAGTAGGGTGAGTGTTGTTTTAGGGTGTGTTGTAGTAGAGTAAGCGTTGCAGTAGGGTGTGTGTTGTGGTAGGGTTAGTGTTGTGGTAGGGTGAGTGTTATAGAAGGGTGAGTACTGTAGTAGGATGAATGTTGTAGTACGGTGAGTGTTGTAGAAGAATGAGTGTTGTAGTAGGACGAGTGCTGTGTTACAGTGTTATAATAGGGTGTGTTGTGGTAGGGTGAGTGTTGTAATAGGGTAAGTGTTGCAGGAAGGGTAAGTGTTGTGGTAGGGTGAGTGTTGTAGTAGGGTGAACCTTTTTGTAGGGTGAGTGTTGTAGTAGGAAGAGTGTTGTAGTAGGGTGAGTGTTGTAGTAGGTTAAGTGTCTTAGTAGGGTTAGTGTTGTAGTAGGTTGAGTGTTGTTTTATGGTGTATGTTGTGGTAAAGTGTGTTGTAGTATGATGAGTATTGTAGTAGGGTGTGTTATCGTAGGGTGAGTGTTATAGTAGGGTGAGTGTTGTAGTAGGGTGAGTGTTGTAGTAGGTTAAGTGTCGTAGTAGGGTTAGTGTTGTAGTAGGGGGATTTTTGTAGTAGGGTGAGTGTTGTAGTTGGTTGAGCTTTGTAGTAGGTTTAGTGTTGTAGAAGGGTAAGTGTTGTACTAGGATGAGTGTAGTAGGGTGAGTGTAGTAGTTGGATACGTGTTGCAGTAGCGTGAGTGTTTTGGTAGGGTGAATGTTGTGGTAGGGTGTGTTTAGTAGGGTGAATGTTGTGGTAGGGTAAGTTTTGTCGTAGGGTGAGTGTTGTGGTAGGGTGAATGTTGTAGTGGGAAAGTGTTGTAGTAGAGCGAGTGTTGTGGTAGGGTGAGTGTTAAAGTAGGGTTAATGTTGTGTAGGGTGAGTGTTGTACTAGGGTGAATGTTGTAGTAGGGTGAGTATTGTCGTAGAGTGAGTGTTGCGTTAAGGTGAGTGTTGTCGTAGGATGAGAGTTGTAGTACGGTGAGTGTTGTAGTAGAATGAGTGTTGTAGTAGGACGAGTGCTGTGTTAGAGTGTTTTAACAGGGTGTGTTGTGGTAGGGTGAGTGTTGTAATAGGGTAAGTGTTGAAGGAGGGTAAGTGTTGAGGTAGGGTGAGTGTTTTAGTAGGGTGAGTGTTGTAGTAGAGTGAGTGTTGTGGTAGGGTGAGTGTTGTAGTAGGATGAGTCTTGCAGTAGGGTGAGTGTTGTGGTTGGGTGTGTGTTGTAGTAGGGTGAATGTTGTGGTAAGGTAAATTTTGTCGTAGGGTGAGTGTTGTGGTTGGGTGTGTTGTAGTTGGTTAAGTGTTGTGGTAGGGTGAATGTTGTGGTAGGGTGAGTGTTAAAGTAGGGTTAATGTTGTGTAGGGTGAGTGTTGTGGTAGGGTTAATGTTGTAGTAGGGTGAGTGTTGTCGTAGGGTGAGTGTTGTAGTAGGGTGAGTGCTGTTGTAGGATGAGTGTTGTGTTAGGGTGAGTGTTGTAATAGCGTGAGTGTTGTGGTAGGGTGAGTGTTGTAGTAGGGTGAGTGTTGTAGTAGGGTGAGTGTTGTAGTAGGGTGTGTTGTTATTGGGTGAGTGTTGTAGTAGGGTGAGTGTTGTAGTAGAGTGAGTGTTGTCGTAGGGTCAGTGTTGCAGTAGGGTTAGTGTTGTAGTAGGCTAAGTGTTGTAGTAGGGTTAGTGTTGTAGTAGGGTGATTGTTGTAGTAGGGTGAGTGTTGTGGTAGGGTAAGTGTAGTAGGGTGATTGTTATAGTAGAGTGAATTTTGTAGTAGGTTGAGTGTTGTAGAAGGGTAAGCGTTGTAGTAGGGTGAGTGTTGAAATAGGGTGAGTGTTGTAGTTGCGGAAGTGTTGTAGTCGGGTGAGTCTTTTGGTAGGGTGAGTGTTGTGGTAGGGTGAGTGTTGTAGTAGGGTGAGTGTTGTGGTAGGGCGAGTTTTGTAGTAGGGTGATTGTTGTGGTAGGATGAGTGTTGAAGTAGGGTAAGTTTTGTAGTAGGGTGAGTGTTGTGGTACGTTGAGTGTTGTGGTAGGGTGAGTGTTGTGTTAGGGTGAGTGATGTACTAGTGTGAGTCTTGTGGTAGGGTGAGTGTTGTAGTAGGGTGAGTGCTGTGGTAGGGTGAGTGTTGTAGTAGGGTGAGTGTTGTGGTAGGTTGAGTGTTGTAGTTCGGTAAGTGTTGTGGTAGGGTGAGTTTGTGGTAGGGTGAGTGTTGTAGTAGATTAAACTTTGTAGTAGGGTGATTTTTATACTAGGGTGAGTGTTGTGGTAGGGTGAGTGTTGTAGTAGGGTGAGTGTTGTAGTAAGGTGGGTGTTGTGGTAGGCTGAGTGTTGTGGTAGGGTAAGTGTTGTAGTCCACGAGTGTTGTAGTAGAGTAAGTGCTGTAGTACGGTGAGTGTTTTGGTAGGGTGAGTGTTGTAGTAGGGTTAGTATTGTAGTAGTATGAGTGTTGTAGTAGGGTGAGTGTTGTTGTAGGGTTAGTGTTGTAGTAGGATGAGTGTTGTAGTTGGATGAGTAATGAGTTGGGGTGAGTGTTGTAATAGGGTGTGTTGTGGTAGGGTAAGTGTTGTAGTATAATAAGTGTTGTAAGACGGTGAGTGTTGTGGTAGGGTGAGTGTTTTAGTAGGGTGAGCCTTGTGGTACGGTGAGTGTTGTAGTAGGGTGAGAGTTGTAGTAGGGTGAGTGTTGCGGTAGGGTGAGTGTTTTGGTAAGGTAATTGTTGTAGTAGGGTGAATGTTGTGATAGGGTGAGTGTTTTAGTAGGGTGAGTGTTGTATTAGGGCGAGCGTTGTGGTAGGGTAAGTGTTGTAGTTGGATGAATGTTGTTGTAGGATGAGTGTTGTAGTAGGGTGTGTTGTGATAGGGTGAGTGTTGTAGTAAGTTGACTGTTGTTGTAGGGTGAGTGTTGTGGTAGGGTGAGTGTCGCAGTAGGTTGAGTGTTGTAGTAGGGTCGGTGTTGTGGTAGGGTTTGTTGTAGTAGGGTGAGTGGTTAGTAGGGTGAGCGTTGTAGTAGGGTGAGTGTTATTGTAAGAAGAGTATTGTGGTAGTGTGAGTATGGTTGTAGTATGGTGAGTGTTGTAGTAAGGTAAGTGTTGTAGTAGGGTGAGTGTTGTAGTAGGGTGAGTGTTGTAGCAGAGTAAGTGTTTTTGTAGGGTGAGTGTTGTAGTAGGATGATTGTTGTAGTTGGGTGAGTATTGTGTTAGGGTGAGTGTTTAATTAGTGTGAGTGTTGTGCTTCGGTGAGTTTGTAGTATGGTGTGTTGTAATATGGTGAGTGTTGCAGTAGGGTAAGTGTTGTAGTAGGGTGAGTGCTGTAGTAGGGTAAGTGTTGTAGTATGGTGTGTTGCAGCAACTTAAGTGTTGTAGTAGGGTGAGTGTTGTAGTAGGGCGAGTGTTGTAGTACAGTAAGTGTTGTAGTAGGGTGAGTGTTGTGGTAGTGTGAGTGTTGTAGTAGGGTGAGTGTTGTAGTAGGGTAAGTGTTGTAGTAGGGTGAGAGTTGTAGTAGTTTGAGTGTTTTAGTGGGTAAAGTTTGTAGTAGGGTGAGTATTGTCGTAGGTTTAGTGTTCTACTAAGGAAAGTGTTGTAGTAGGGTAAGCGTTGTAGTAGGGTGAGTGTTGTAGTACGGTAAGTGTTGTAGTAGGGTAGGTGTTTTAGTAAGGTGAGTGTTGTAGCAGAGTGAGTGTTGTTGAAGGATAAGTGTTTTAGTTGGGTGAGTGTTATAATAGGGTAAGTGTTGTAGTAGGGTAAGTGTTGTAGTAGGGTGAGTGTTGTAGTAGGGTGAGTTTTGTAGTAAGGTAAGTGTTGTAGTAGGATGAGTGTTGTAGTAGGGTAAGTGTTCTAGTAGGGTGAGTTTTGTAGTAAGGTGAGTGTTGTAATAAGGTAAGTGTTGTAGTAGGGTGAGTGTTGTGGTTGGGTAAGTGTTGTAGCAGAGTGAGTGTTGTAGTAAGGTGAGTGTTGTAGTAGGATATGTTGTAGTGCTGTGAGTGTTGTGGTAGGGTGAGTATTGTGGTTGGGTGAGTGTTGTAGTAGGATGAGTGTTGTATTAGGGTGAGTGTTGTCGTAGGGTGAGTGTTGTAGTAGGGTGCGTGTGGTAGTAAGATGAGTATTGTGTTAGGTTGAGTGTTGTAATAGTGAGTGTTATGGTAGGGTGTGCTGTAGTAGGGTGAGTGTTGTGGTAGGGTGAGTGTTGTAGTGGGGTGAGTGTTGTGGTAGGGTGAGTGATGTGGTTGGGTAAGTGTTGTAGTAGAGTGAGTGTTGTAGTAAGGTGAGTGTTGTAGTAGAGTAAGTGTTGTAGTAGGGTGAGTTTTGTAGTAGGGTAAGTGTTGTAGCAGGGTGAGTGTTGTAGTTTGCTAAGTGTTCCAGTAGGGTGAGTTTTGTAGTAAGGTGAGTGTTATAGTAGGGTAAGTGTTGTAGTAAGGTGAGTGTTGTAGTAGGATGAGTGTTGTAGTACTGTGAGTGTTGTGTTAGGGTGAGTATTGTGGCTGGTTGAGTGTTGTAGTAGGGTGAGTGTTATACTAGGATGAGTGTTGTCGTAGGATGAGTGTCGTAGTAGGGTGCATGTTGTAGTAGGATGAGTGTTGTGTTAGGGTGAATGTTGTAATAGTGTGTGTTGTGGTAGGGTGTGTTGTAGTAGGGTAAGTGTTGTAGTAGGGTGAGTGTTGTGGTAGGGTGAGTGTTGTCGTAAGGGTGTGTTGTAGTACGGTGAGTGTTGTGGTAGGGTGAGTGTTGCAGTAGGGTGAGTGTTGTAGTAGGATGAGTGTTGTGGTGGGGTGAGTGTTGTGGTAGAGTGAATGTTGTAGTAGGGTGAGTGTTGTGGTGGGGTGAGTGTTGTGGTAGAGTGAGTGTTGTAGTAGGGTGAGTGTTGTTGTAGGGTGAGTATTGTGGTAGGGAGAGTGTTGTAGTAGGATGAGTGTTGTAGTACTCTGAGTGTTGTGGTAGGGTGAGTGTTGTAGTAGGGTGAATGTTGAAAGGTGAGTGTTGTGGTAAGGTGAGTGTTGTTTCTGGATGAGTGTTGAAGTAGGGTGAGTGTTGTGGTAGAGTCAGTATTGTAAAAGGGTGAGTGTTGTTGTAGGGTGAGTGTTGTAGCAGGGTCAGTGTTGTAGTAGGATGAGTGTTGTAGTAGGATGTGTTGTGATAGGGTGAGTGTTGTAGTAGGGTGAGTTTTGTTGTAGGGTGAGTGTTGCAGTAGGTTGAGTGTTGTAGTAGAGTCGGTGTTGTGGTAGGGTTTGTTGTATTAGGGTGAGTGGTTAGTAGGGTGAACGTTGTAGTAGGGTGAGTGTTATTGTAAGGTGAGTGTTGTGGTAGTGTGAGTATTGTAGTATGGAGAGTGTTGTAGTAGGGTAAGTGTTGTAGTAGGGTGAGTGTTGTAGTAGGGTGAGTGTTGTAGTAAAGTGTTTTAGTAGGGTGAGTGTTGTAGTAGGATGAGTGTCGTAGTTGGGTGAGTATTGTGTTAGGGTGAGTGTTGTAGTAGTGTGAATGTTGTGCTACGGTGAGTTTGTAGTATGGTGTGTTGTAATATGGTGAGTGTTGTAGTTGGGTAAGTGTTGTAGTAGGGTAAGTGTTGTAGTATGATGTGTCGTAGTAACTTAAGTGTTGTAGTATGGTGAGTTTTGTAGTAGAGTAAGTGTTGTAGTTGGGTGAGTGTTGTGGTAGGATGAGTGTTGTAGTAGGGTAAGTGTTGTAGTAGGGTGAGAGTTGTAGTAGGGTAAGCGTTGTAGTAGGGTGAGTGTTGTAGTAGGGTAAGTGTTGTAGTAGGGTAAGTGTTGTAGTAGGGTAAGTGTTGTAGTAGGGTGAGTGTTATAGTATGCTGAGTGTTGTAGTAGTTTGAGTGTTGTAGTGGGTTAAGTGTTGTAGTAGGGTGAGTATTGTACTAGGTCTAGTGTTCTAGTAGGGAAAGTGTTGTAGTATGGTAAATGTTGTAGTCGGGTGAGTGTTGTAGTAGGGTAAATGTTGTAGTACGGTGAGTGTTGTAGTAGGGCAAGTGTTGTAGTAGAATGAGTGTTGTAGTAATGTAAGTGTTCTAGTAGGGTAAGTGTTGTAGTAGGGCAAGTGTTGTAGTAGGGTGAGTGTTGTAGTATGGTGAGTTTTGTAGGAAGGTAAGTGTTGTAGTAGGGTGAGTGTTGTAGTAGGGTAAGTGTTCTAGTAGGGTGAGTTTTGTAGTAAGGTGAGTGTTGTAGTAAGGTAAGTGTTGTAGTAGGGTGAGTGTTGTAGTAGGGTGTGTTGTAATAGGGTAAGTGCTGTAGTAGAGTTAGTGTTGTAGTAGGGGTAAATGTTGCAGTAGGGTAAGTTTTGTTGTAGGTTAAGTGTTGTACTATGGTAAGTATTGTAGTAGCGTGAGTGTGATAGTAGGGTGAGTGTTTTAGTAGGGTAAGTGTTGTAGTAGGGTAAGTGTTGTAGTAGGGTAAGTGTTGTTAGTAGCGTGAGTGTTATAGTAGGGTGAGTGTTTTAGTAGGGTAAGTGTTGTAGTAGGGTAAGTGTTGTAGTAACGTGAGTGTTGTAGTAGGGTGAGTGTTGTAGTAGGGTAAGTGTTGTAGTAGGTTGAGTGTTGTAGTAGGTTGAGTGTTGTAGTAGGTTAAGTGTTGTAGCAGGGTAAGTGTTGTAGAGGGTGAGTGTTATAGTAGGATGAGTGTTGTAGTAGGTTGTTGTAGTGGGGTAAGTGTTGTCGTAGGTTGAGTGTTGTAGTAGGTTGAGTGTTGTAGTGGGTTAGGTGTTGTAGTACGGTAAGTGTTGTAGTAGGATGAGTGTTATAGTAGGGTGAGTGTTGTAGTAGGGTAAGTGTTGTAGTAAGGTGGGTGTTATATTAGGGTGAGTGTTGCAGTAGGGTGAGTGTTATACTATGGTGAGTGTTGTGGTAGGGTGAGTGTTGCGGTAGGGTGAGTGTTGTAGTAGAGTAAGTGATGTAGTAGGGTGAGTGTTGTGGTAGGATGTGTGGTAGGGTGAATGTTGTAGTAGGGAGAGTGTTGTAGTAGGATGAATGTTGTAATAGGGTGAGTTTTGTGGTATGGTGAGTGTTGCAGTAGGGTGAGTGTTGTAGTAGGATGAGTGTTGTGTTAGAGTGAGTGTTGTAATAGGGTGGGTGTTGTGGTAGGGTGTGTTGTAGTAGGGTAAGTGGTGTAGTAGGGTGAGTGTTGTGGTAGGGTGAGCCTTGTGGTAGGGTGAGTGGTGTAGTAGGGTGAGTGTTGTAGTAGGGTTAGTGTTGTGGTAGGGTGAGTGTTGTGGTAGGGTGAGTGTTGTAGTAGGGTTATTGTTGTAGTAGAGTGAGTGTTGTGATAGTGAGTATTGTAGTAGGGTGAGTGTTGTTGTAGGGTAAGTGTTGTGGTAGGGTGAGTGTTGTAGTAGGGTGAGTGTTGTAGTAGAGTAAGTGTTGTAGTAGGGTGAGCGTTGTAGTATGGTGAGTGTTGCAGTAGGGTAAGTGTTGTAGTCGGGTGAGTGTTGTAGTAGGGTGAGTGTTGTGGTAGGGTGAGTTTGTAGTATGGTGAGTGTTGCAGTAGGGTGAGTGTTGTGGTAGGGTGAGTTTGTAGTATGGTGAGTGTTGTAGTAGGGTGAGTATTGTCGTATTGTAAGTGTTGTAGTAGGGTGAGAGTTATAGTAGGGTGAGTATTATAGTAGGGTGAGTGTTATAGTAGGGTGAGTGTTGTAGGATGTGTTGTAGTAAGCGAAGTGTTGTAGTAGGGTGAGTGTTGTAGCGGGGTGTGTTGTAGCACGGTCACTGTTGTAGTTGGGTAAATGTTGTAGTAGGGTAGATGTTGTAGTAGAGCGAGTGTTGTAGTAGGGTGTGTTGTAGTAAAGTGAGTGTTGTAGTAGGGTAAGTGTTGTAGTAGGTTCAGTGTTGTAGTAGGGTGAGTGTTGTAGTATGTTGAGTTTTGTAGTAGGTTGAGTGTTGTAGTAGGGTAAGTGTTGTAGTAGGGTGAGTTTCGTAGCACGGTAAGTGTTGTAGTAGGGTGAGTGTTGTAGTAAGGTGAGTGCTGTAATAGGGTAAGTGTTGTAGTAGGGTGAGTGTTGTAGTAGGGTGAGTGTTGTAGTAGGGTAAGTGTTGTAGTAAGGTGAGTGTTGTAGTAAGGTAGCTGTTGTAGTAGGGTAAGTATTGTAGTATGGTAAGTGTTGTAGTAGATGAGTGTTGTACTAGGGTGATTATTGAAGTAGGGTAAGTGTTGTAGTAGGGTGAGTGTTGTAGTAGGGTAAGTGTTGTAGTGAGGTGAGTGTTGTAGTAGGATAAGTGTTGTAGTAGGGTGAGTGTTGTAGTAAGGTAAGAGTTGTAGAGGGTAAGTGTTGTAGTCGGGTGAGTGTTGTAGTAGGGTGAGTGTTAAAGTAGGTTAAGAGTTGTAGTAGGATGAGTGTTGTAGTAAGGTAAGTGTTGCGTGAGGTGAGTGTTGTAGTAGGGTAAGTGTTGTAGTAGGGTAAGTGTTGTAGTAGGGTAAGTGTTGTAGTAGGGTGAGTGTTGTAGTAAAGTAAGAGTTGTAGAGGGTAAGTGTTGTAGTCGGGAGAGTGTTGTAGTAGGGTGAGTCTTAAAGTAGGTTAAGAGTTGTAGTAGGATGAGTGTTGTAGTAAGGTAAGTGT
>NC_092258.1:17473702-17487827 GCF_036320965.1 Panulirus ornatus | reverse complement strand
TTGCACCTCTCAGCACATTAACATCCAAAAGTCTCTCTTTCGCGCGTCTGTCAATTAATGCGTAATCCAATAACACTCTCTGGCCATCTCTCCTACTTACATACGTATTCTTATGTATATCTCGCTTTTTAAACCAGGTATCCCCAATCACCAATCCTTTTTCAGCACATAAATCTACAAGCTCTTCACCATTTCCATTTACAACACTGAACATCCCATGTATACCAATTATTCCCTCAACTGCCACATTACTCACCTTTGCATTCAAATCGCCCATCACTATAACCCGGTCTCGTGCATCAAAACCACTAAGACACTCATTCAGCTGCTCCCAAAACACTTGCCTCTCATGATCTTTCTTCTCATGCCCAGGTGCATATGCACCAATAATCACCCATCTTTCTCCATCAACTTTCAGTTTTACCCATATTAATCGAGAATTTACTTTCTTACATTCTATCACATACTCCCACAACTCCTGTTTCAGGAGTACTGCTACTCCTTCCCTTGCTCTTGTCCTCTCACTAACCCCTGACTTTACTCCCAAGACATTCCCAAACCACTCTTCCCCTATACCCTTGAGCTTCGTTTCACTAAGAGCCAAAACATCCAGGTTCCTTTCCTCAAACATACTACCTATCTCTCCTTTTTTCACATCTTGGTTACATCCACACACATTTAGACACCCCAGTCTGAGCCTTCGAGGAGGATAAGCACTCCCCGCGTGACTCCTTCTTCTGTTTCCCATTTTAGAAAGTTAAAAAATACAAAGAGGGGAGGATTTCTGGCCCCCCGCTCCCATCCCCTCTAGTCGCCTTCTACGACACGCGAGGAATGCGTGGGAAGTATTCTTTCACCCCTATCCCCAGGGATAATATACATATATATGCATATATATATACATATACACATACATACGCACATATACACACATACACACACATACATATATATACATATGAAAAATGTAAGAAATGATTTAGAAAACTGAAACTTCTAGCTTGAAATGAAATGAAAAAAATGAATGTCACATAATGGTTCAATATATATATATTTTTTTTTCTTTTTTTTCTTTCACACTATTTGCCATTTCCCGCATTAGTGAGGTAGCATTAAGAACAGAGAACTGGGCCTTTGAGGGTATATCCACACCTGGCCTCCTTCTCTGTTTCTTCTTTTGGAAAATTATTTATTTATTTATTTATTTATATTCTATTATACTTTGTCGCTGTCTCCCATGTTAGTGAGGTAGTGCAAGGAAACAGACAAAAGAATGGCCCAACCCACCCACATACACATGTATGTCCATAAATGCCCACACACACACACATACATACCTATACATTTCAACGTATACATACCACATCGTTCCAATTTACTCTATTCCTTGCACGCCTTTCACCTCCCTGTATGGTCAGGCCCCGATTGCTCAAAATCTTTTTCACTCCATCTTTCCACCTCGAATTTGGTCTCCCACTTCTCCTCGTTCCCTGCACCTCTGACACATATATCCTCTTTGTCAATCTTTCCTCACTTATTCTCTCCATGTGACCAAACCATTTCAAAACACCCTCTTCTGCTCTCTCAACCACACTCTTTTTATTACCACACATCTCTCTTACCCTATTATTACTTATTTGATCAAACCACCTTACACCACATATTCTCCTCAAACATCTCATTTCCAGCACATCCACCCTCCTGCGCACAACTCTAACTATGCCTGTGCCTCACAACCATATAACATTGTTGCAACCACTATTACTTCAAACATACCTGTTTTTGCTTTCCAAGATAACATTCACGACTTCCACACATTCTTCAACGCTCCCAGAACTTTCGCCCCCTCACCCACCATGTGACTGACTTCCGCTTCCATGTTTCCATCCGCTGCCAAATCCACTCCCAGATATCTAAAACACTTCACTTCCTCCAGTTTTTCTCCATTCAAACTTACCTCCCAATTGACTTGTCCCTCAACCCTACTGAACCTAATAATCTTGCTCTTATTCACATTTACTCTCAGCTTTCTTTTTTCACAAACTTTACCAAACTCAGTCACCAGCTTCTGCAGTTTCTCACCCGAATCAGCCACCAGCACTGTTTAATCAGCAAACAACAACTGACTCACTTCCCAAGCTCTCTCATCCATAACAGACTGCATACTTGCCCCTCTTTCCAAAACTCTTGCATTCACCTCCCTAACAACCCCATCCATAAACAAATTAAACAACCATGGAATCATCACGTACCCCTGCTGCAAACCTACATTCACTGAGAACCAATCACTTTCCTCTCTTCCTACTGGTACACATGCCTTACATCCTCGATAAAAAGTTTTCACTGCTAACAACTTGCCTCCCTTACCATATAATCTTAATACCTTCCACAGAGCATCTCTATCAACTCTATCATATGCCTTCTCCAGATCCATAAATGCTACATACAAATCCATTTGCTTTTCTAAGTATTTCTCACATACATTCTTCAAAGCAAACACCTGATCCACACATCCTCTACCACTTCTGAAACCACACTGCTCTTCCCCACTCTGATGCTCTGTACATGCCTTTCCCCTCTCAATCAATACCCTCTCGTATAATTTCGCAGGAATTCTCAACAAACTTATACCTCTGTAATTTGAACGCTCATCTTTATCCCCTTTGCTTTTGTACAATGGCACTATACATGCATTTCGCCAATCCTCAGGCACTTCACCATGAACCATACATACATTGAAAATCCTCACCAACTAGTCAACAACACAGTCACCACCTGTTTTAATGAATTCCTCTGCAATACCATCCAAACCTGCCACCTTGCCAGGTTTCATCTTCCACAAAACTTTCACTACCTCTTCTCTGTTTACCAAATCATTCTCCCTGACCCTCTCATTTCGCACACCATCTTGACCAAAACACCCTATATCTGCCACTATATCATTAAACACATTCAAATTACTCACTCCATCTCCCTCTTCCTTCACCACAACTTGTTATTACCTCCCCATTATCCCCCTTCACTGATGTTCCCGTTTGTTCTCTTGTCTTATGCACTTTATTTACCTACTTCCAAAATATCTTTTTATTCTCCCTAAAACTTGATGATACTCTCTTACCCAACTCTCATTTGCCCTCTTTTTAACCTCTTGCACCTTTCTCTTCACCTCTTGCCTATCTATTATACATCCAGTCATTTACACTATTTCCCTGCAAAAATCGTCCAAATGCCTCTCTCTTCTCTTTCACTAACAAACTCACTTCTTCATCCCCCCACTCACTACCCTCTCTAATCTGCCCTCCTCCCGCCTTTCTCATGCCACAGGCATCTTTTTTGCAAGCCATCACTGCTTTCCTAAAGGCATCCCATTCCTCCCCCACACCCCTTATGTCATTTGCTCTCACCTTTTACCATTCTGCACTCAATCTCTCCTGGTACTTCCTCACACAAGTCTTCTCTCCAAGCTCATTTACTCTCACCACTCTCTTCACCCCAACATTCTTTCTTCTTTTCTGAAAACTTCTACATATCTTCATCTTTGCCCCCACAAGATAATGATCAAACATCCCTCCAGTTGCCCCTCTCAATACATTGACATCCAAAAGTCTCTCTTTCATGTGCCTATCAATTAACACATAATCCAACAACACTCTCTGGCCATCTCTCCTACTTACATACGTATCTTTATGTATATCTCTCTTTTTAAACCAGGTATTCCCAATCAGCAGTCCTTTTTCAGCACACAAATCTACAAGCTCTTCGCCATTTCCATTTGCAACACAAAATACCCCATGTACACCAATTATACCCTCAACTGCCACATTACTCACCTTTGCATTCAAATCACCCATCACTATAACCCGGTCTTGTGCATCAAAGCTGCTAACACGCTCACTCAGCTATTCCCGAAACACTAGTCTCTCATGATATTTCTTCTCATGACCAGGTGCATATGCATCAATAATCATCCATCTCTCTCCATTTACTTTCAGTTTTACCCATATCAATCTAGAGTTTATTTTTTTACACTCTATCACATAATCCCACTGAGCTCCTGCTTCATTCAGAGTGCTGCTCCTTCTTTTACTCTTGTCCTCTCACCAACCCCTGCTTTTACTCCTAAGACATTCCCAAACCACTCTTCCATTTTACCATTGAGCTTCGTTTCAGTCAGAGCCAAAACATCCAGGTTCCTTTCCTCAAACATACTACCTATCTCTCCTTTTTTCTCATCTTGGTTACATCCACACACATTTAGGCACCTCAATCTGAGCCTTCAAGGAGGATGAGCACTCCCTGCATGAGTCCTTCTATTTCCCCTTTTAGAGAGATAAGATACAAGATATTGAGGATGTAAGGCATGTGTACGAGTAGGAAGAGATGAAAGTGATTGGTCCATGAATGTCGGTTTGTGGCAGGGGTGTGTGATGTCTTCATGGTTGTTTAATTTGTTTATGGATGGGGTCGTTAGGGAGGTGAATGCAGGAGTTTTGGAGAGAGGGGCAAGTATGCAGTCTGTTATGGATGAGAGGGCTTGGGAAGTGAGTCAGTCGTTCGCTGATGATACAATGCTGGTGGCTGATTTGGGTAAGAAACTGCAGAAACTGGTGACTTGAGTTTGGTAAAGTGTGTGAAAGAAGGAAGTTAAGAGTAAATGTGAATAAGAGCAAGGTTACTAGGTACATAAGGTTTGAGGGACAAGTCAATTGGGAGGTAAATTCGAATGGAGAAAATCTAGAGGAAATGAAGTGTTTTACATATCTGGGAATGGATATGGCAGCGAATGGAACCATGGAAGCAGAAGTGAGTCACAGGGTGGGGGAGGGGGCGAAGGTTCTGGGAGCGTTGAAGAATGTGTGGAAGGCAAGAACATTATCTTGGAAAGCAAAAATGGGTGTTTGAAGGAATAGTGGTTCCAACAATGTTATATGGTTGTGAGGCGTTGGCTATAGATAGAGTTGTGCAGAGGAGGGTGGATGTGTTGGAAATGAGATGTTTGAGGACAAAATGTGGTGGAAGGTGGTTTGCTGGAGTAAGTAATGAAAGGGTAAGAGAGATGTGTGGTAATGAAGAGTGTGGTTGAGAGAGCAGAAGAGGGTGTATTGAAATGGTTTGGGCAGATGGTGAGAATGATTGAGGAAAAATTGACAAAGAGGATATATGTGTCAGAGGTGGAAGGAATGAGAAGTGGGAGACCAAATTGGAGGTGGAAGAATGGAGTGAAAAAGATTTTGAGCAATTGAGACCTGAACGTGCAGGAAGGTGAAAAGCGTGCAAGGAATAGAGTGAATTGAAACAATGTGATTTACTGGGGTCGACGTGCTGTCAGTGGATTAAACCAGGGATGTGAAGCATCTGGGGTAAACCATGGAAAGTTTTGTGGGGCCTGGATGTGGAAAGGGAGCTGTGGTTTTGGTGCATTATACATGACAGCTAGAGACTGAGTGTGAACAAATGTGGCCTTTGTTGTCTTTTCGTAGCGCTAATTTGCATGCGTGTGTCATGGGAGGGGGTGTCATTTTCGTGTGGCTGGGTAGCGACTGGAATGAATAAGGGCAGACAGTATGAATTATGTACGTGGGTATATATGTATATTTCTGTGTTTATATATATGCATACGTTGAAATGTATAGGTATGTATATATGCATCTGTGGACATGTATTTATATACATGTGTTTATGGGTGGACTGGGCCAATCTTTCGTTTGTTTCCTTGCGCTACCTCGCTAATGCGGGAGACAGCGACAAAGTATAATGAATAGATATATGAATAATTTTTTTATTAAACTGTGTCACTGTCTCCCGCGTTAGCGAGGTAGCGCAAGGAAACAGACGAAAGAATGGCCCAACCTACCCACATACACATGTACATACATACACGTCCACACATGCACATATACATACCTATACATCTCAACGTATACATATATATACACACACAGATATATACATATATATACACATGTACATAATTCATAGTTTCTGCCCTTATTCATTCCCATCGCCACCCCGCCACACATGAAATGACTACCTTCTTCCCTTGCATGTGTGTAAGGTAGCGCTTGGAAAAGACAACAAAGGCCACATTCGTTCACACTCTGTCTCCAGCTGTCATGTATAATGCACCGAAACCACAGCTCCCTTTCCACATCCCACCCCACAAAACTTTCCTTGGTTTACCTCAGACGCTTCACATGCCCTGGTTCAATCCATTGACAGCACGTCGACCCCGGTATACCACATCATTCCAATTCACTCTATTCCTTGCACACCTTTCACCCTCCTACATTTTAAGGCTTCGATCACTTAAAATCTTTTTCACTCCATCTTTCCATGTCCAATTTGGTCTCCCACTTCTCGTTCCCCGCACCTCTGACACATATATCCTCTTTGTCAATCTTTCCTCACTCATTCTCTTCATGTGACCAAACCATTTCAAAACACCCTCTTCTGCTCTCTCAACCACACTCTTTTTATTACCACACATCTCTCTTAGCCTTTCATTACTTACTTGATCAAACCATCTCACAGCACATATTGTCCTCAAACATCTCATTTCCAACACATCCACCCTCCTCCGCAAAACTCCATCTATAGGCCACGCCTCGCAACCATATAACGTTGTTGGAACCACTATTCCTTCAAACATACCCATTTTTGCTTTCCAAGATAACGTTCTCAACTTCCACACATTTTTTAACACTCCCAAAACTTTCGCTCCCTTCCCCACCCTGTGATTCACTTTCACTTCCATGGTTCCATCCGCTACCAAATCCGCTCCGGGATACCTAAAACACTTCACTTCCTCCAGTTTTTCTCTATTCAAACTTACCTTCCAATTGACTTGTCCCTCAGCCCTACTGTATCTAATAACTTTGCTCTTATTCACATTTACTCTCAGCTTACTTCTTTCACATACTTCACCAAACTCAGTCACCAGCTTCTGCAGTTTCTCACCCGAATCAGCCACCAGCGATGTATCATCAGCGAACAACAACTGACTCATTTCCCAAGTTCTCTCATCCACAACATACTGCATACTTGCCCCTCTTTCCAAAATCTGGCATTCACCTCCCTAACAACCTCATCCATAAGCAAATTAAACAACCATGGAGACATCACGCAACCCTGCCGGAAACCAGCATTCACTGAGAACCAATCACTTTCCTCTCTTCCTACTCGTGCATATATTCTTAATACCTTAATACATATATTCTTAATACCTTCCACAGAGCATCTCTATCAGCTCTATCATATGCCTTCTCCAGATCCATAAATGCTACATACAGATCCCTAGGCTTTTCTAAGTATTTCTCACATACATTCTTCAAAGCAAACACCTGATCCACACATCCTCTACCACTTCTGAAACCACACTGCTCTTCCCCAATCTGATGCTCTGTACATACCTTCACCCTCTCAATCAATACCCTCCCATGTAATTTACCAGGAATACTCAACAAACTTATACCTCTGTAATTTGAGCACACACTTTTATTCCTTTTGCCTTTTTACACTGGCACCATGCAAGCATCCCACCAATCCTCCGACACCTCACCATGAGTCATACACACATTGAATAACCTTACCAACCAGTCAATAATACAGTCACCCCCTTTTTAATGAATTCCTCTGCAATACCATCCCAACCTCCTGCCTTGCCAGCTTTCATCTTCTGCAAAGCTTTTACTACCTCTTCTCTGTTTACCAAATCATTCCCCCTAACCCTCTTACTTTGCACACCACCTTGACCAAAACACCCTATATCTGCCACTATCATCAAACACATTCAACAAACCTTCAAAATACTCACTCCATCTCCTTCTCACTTCACCACTACTTGTTATCACCTCCCCATTATCCCCCTTCACTGATGTTCCCATTTGTTCCCCTTGCCTGGGGATAGGGGAGAAAGAATACTTCCCACGCATTCCTCATGTGTCGTAGAAGGCGATTAAAGGGGATGGTAGGGGTGGGCTAGAAACCCTCGCCTCCATATATTTTAACTTTTTAAAAGGGGAAACAGAAGAAGGAGTCACGCGGTAAGTGCTCATCCTCCTCGAGGCTCAGATTGGGGTGTCTAAATGTGTGTGGATGTAACCAAGATGAGAAAAAAGGAGAGATAGGTAGCATGTTGGAGGAAAGGAGCCTGGATGTTCTGGCTCTGAGTGAAACAAAACTCAAGGGTAAAGGGGAAGAGTGGTTTCGGAATGTCTTCGAGTAAAGTCAGGGGTTAGTGAGAGGACTAGAGCAAGGGAAGGAGTGGCACTACCCCTGAAACAGGAGTTGTGAGTGTATGTTATAGAGTGCAAGAGAGTAAACTTTAAATTGATATGGGTAAAACTGAAAGTGGATGGAGAGAGATGGGTGATTATTGGTGTATATGCACCTGGGCATGAGAAGAAAGATCATGAGAGGCTAGTGTTTTGGGAGCAGCTAAGTGAGTGTGTTAGTAGTTTTGATGCATGAGACCAGGTTATAGTAATGGATGATTTATATGCAAAGGTGAGTAATGTTGCAGTTGAGGGAATAATTTATGTACAGGGGTGTTCAATGTTGTAAATGGAAATGGTGAAGAGCTTGTAGACTTTTGTGCTGAAAAAGGACTGGTGATTGGGAATACCTGGTTTAAAACGAGAGATATACATAAGTATACATATGTAAGTAGGAGAGATGGCCAGAGAGTGTTTTTGGATTACGTGTTAATTGATACGCACATGAGAGAGAGACTTTTGGATAGTAATGTGGTGAGAGGTGCAACTGGAGGGATGTCTGATCATTATCTTGAGGAGGGGAAGGTGAAGATATGTAGAGGTTTTCAGAAAAGAAGAGAGAATATTGGAGTGAAGAGAGTGGTGAGAGTAAGTGAGTTTGGGAAGGGTAATTGTAAGAGGAAGTACCAGGAGAGACTGAGTATTGAATGGAAAAACATGAAAACAAAGGATGTAAGGGGAGTGGGGTAGGAATGGGATGTATTTAGCGAAGCAGTGATGGCTTGCGCAAAAGATGCTTGTGGCATGAGAAGCGTGGGAGGTGGGCAGATTAGAAAGAGTAGTGAGTGGGGGTGAAGAGGTAAGATTATTAGTGAAAGAGAAAAGAGAGGCATTTGGACGATTTTTGCAGGGAAATAATGCAAATGAGTAGGAGATGTATAAAAGAAAGAGGCAGGAGGTCAAGAGATAGGTGCAAGAGGTGAAAAAGAGGGCAAATGAGAGTTGGGGTGAGAGAGTATCATTAAATTTGGGGGAGAATAAAAAGATGTTTTGGAAGGAGGTAAATAAAGTGCATAGGACAAGGGAACAAATAGGAACAGCAGTGAAGGGGGCTAATGGAGAGGTGATAACAAGTAGTAGTGATGTGAGAAGGAGATGGAGTGAGTATTTTGAAGGTTTGTTAAATGTTTTGGATGATAAAGTGGCAGATATAGGGTGTTTTGGTCGAGGTGGTGTGCAAAGTGAGAGGGTTAGGGAGAATGATTTGGTAAACAGAGAAGAGGTAGTAAAAGATTTGCGGAAGATGAAAGCTGGCAAAGGCAGCGGGTTTGGCTGGTATTGCAGTGGAATTTATTAAAAAAGGGGGTGACTGTATTGTTGATTGGTTGGTAAGATTATTTAATGTATGTGTGACTCATGGTGATGTTCCTGAGGATTGGCAGTATGCTTGCATAGTGCTATTGTACAAAGGCAAAGGGGATAAAAGTGAGTGCTCACATTACAGAGGTATAAGTTTGTTGATTATTCCTGGTAAATTATATGGTAGGGTATTGATTGAGAGGGTGAAGGCATCTACAGAGCATCAGATTGGGAAAGAGCAGTGTGGTTTCAGAAGCGGTAGAGGATGTGTGGATCAGGTGTTTGCTTTGAAGAATGTATGTAAGAAATACTTAGAAAAGCAAATGGATTTGTATGTAGCATTTATGGATCTGGAGAAGGTATACGTTAGAGTTGATAGAGATACTCTGTGGAAAGTATTAAGAATATATGGTGTGGGAGGCAAGTTGTTAGAAGCAGTGAAAAGCCTTTATCGAGGATGTAAGGCATGTGTATGAGTAGGAAGAGAGACTTTTGGATATTAATCTGCTGAGAGGGGCAACTGGAGGGATGTTTGATCATTATCTTGAGGAGGGAAAGGTGAAGATATGTAGAGGTTTTCAGAAAAGAAGAGAGAATATTGGAGTGAAGAGAGTGGTGAGAGTAAGTGAGTTTGGGAAGGATACTTGTGTGAGGAAGTACCAGGAGAGACTGAGTATTGAATGGAAAAACATGAGAACAAAGGATGTAAGGGGAGTGGGGTAGGAATGGGATGTATTTAGGGAAGCAGTGATGGCTTGCACAAAAGATGCTTGTGGCATAAGAAGCATGGGAGGTGGGCAGATTAGAAAGGGTAGTGAGTGGTGGGGTGAAGAAGTAAGATTATTAGTGAAAGAGAAGAGAGAGGCATTTGGACGATTTTTGCAGGGAAATAATGCAAATGAGTGGGAGATGTATAAAAGACGGAGGCAGGAGGTCAAGAGATAGGTGCAAGAGGTGAAAAAGAGGGCAAATGAGGGTTAGGGTGAGAGAGTATCTTTAAATTTGAGGGAGAATAAAAAAGATGTTTTGGAAGGAGGTAAATAAAGTGCGTAAGACAAGGGAGCAAATGGGAACATCAGTGAAGGGGGCTAATGGAAAGGTGATAACAAGAAGTGGTGATGGGAGAAGGAGATGGAGTGAGTATTTTGAAGATTTGTTAAATGTTTTGGATGATAAAGTGGCAGATGTAGGGTGTTTTGGTCGAGATGGTGTGCAAAGTGAGAGGGTTAGGGAGAATGATTTGGTAAACAGAGAAGAGGTAGTAAAAGATATGCGGAAGATGAAAGCTGGCAAAGGCAGCGGGATTGACTGGTATTGCAGTGGAATTTATTAAAAAAGGGGGTGACTGTATTGTTGACTGGTTGGTAAGATTATTTAATGTATGTGTGACTCATGGTGAGGTTCCCGAGGATTGGCGGTATGCTTGCATAGTGCCATTGTACAAAGGCAAAGGGGATAAAAGTGAGTGCTCACATTACAGAGGTATAAGTTTGTTGAGTATTCCTGGGAAATTATATGGGAGGGTATTGATTGAGAGGGTGAAGGCATGTACAGAGCTTCAGATTGGGGAAGAGCAGTGTGGTTTCAGAAGATGTAGAGGATGTGTGGATCAGGTTTTTGCTTTGAAGAATGTATGTGAGAAATACTTAGAAAAGCAAATGGATTTGTATGTAGCATTTATGGATCTGGAGAAGGTATATATTACAGTTGATAGAGATACTCTGTGGAAAGTATTAAGAATATATGGTGTTGGAGGCAAGTTGTTAGAAGCAGTGAAAAGCCTTTATCGAGGATGTAAGGCATGTGTATGAGTAGGAAGAGAGACTTTTGGATATTAATGTGCTGAGAGGTGCAACTGGAGGGATGTCTGATCATTATCTTGAGGAGGGGAAGGTGAAGATATGTAGAGGTTTTCAGAAAAGAAGAGAGAATATTGGAGTGAAGAGAGTGGTGAGAGTAAGTGAGTTTGGGAAGGATACTTGTGCGAGGAAGTACCAGGAGAGACTGAGTATTGAATGGAAAAACTTGAGAACAAAGGATGTAAGGGGAGTGGGGTAGGAATGGAATGTATTTAGGGAAGCAGTGATGGCTTGCGCAAAAGATGCTTGTGGCACGAGAAGCGTGGGAGGTAGGCAGATTAGAAAGGGTAGTGAGCTGTGGGGTGAAGAAGTAAGATTATTAGTGAAAAAGAAGAGAGAGGCATTTGGACGATTTTTGCAGGGAAATAATGCAAATGAGTAGATGTATAAAAGAAAGAGGCAGGAGGTCAAGAGATAGGTGCAAGAGGTGAAAAAGAGGGCAAATGAGAGTTTGGGTGAGAGAGTATGATTAAATTTGGGGGAGAATAAAAAGATGTTTTGGGAGGAGGTAAATAAAGTGCGTAAGACAAGGGAACAAATGTTAACATCAGTGAAGGGGGCTAATAGAGAGGTGATAACAAGTAGTGGTGATGTGAGAAGGAGATGGAGTTAGTATTTTGAAGGTTTGTTAAATGTTTTGGATGATAAAGTGGCAGATATAGGGTGTTTTGGTTGAGGTGGTGTGCAAAGTGAGAGGGTTAGGGAGAATGATTTGGTAAACAGAGAAGAGGTAGTAAAAGATTTGCGGAAAATGAAAGCTGGCAAGGCAGCGGGTTTGGCTGGTATTGCAGTGGAATTTATTAAAAAAGGGGGTGACTGTATTGTTGACTGGTTGGTAAGATTATTTAATGTATGTGTGACTCATGGTGATGTTCCTGAGGATTGGCGGTATGCTTGAATAGTGCCATTGTACAAAGGCAAAGTGGATGATAGTGAGTGCTCACATTACAGAGGTTATAAGTTTGTTAAGTATTCCTGGTAAATGATATGTGAGGGTATTGATTGAGAGGGTGAAGGCATGTACAGAGCATTAGATTGGGGAAGAGCAGTGCAGTTTCAGAAGTGGCAGAGGATGTGTGGATCAGTTGTTTGCTTTGAAGAATGTAAGAAATACTTAAAAAAGCAAATGGACTTGTATGTAGCATTTATGGATCTAGAGAAGGTATATGTTAGAGTTGATAGAGATGCTCTGTGGAAGGTATTAAGAATATATAGTGTGGGAGGCAAGTTGTTAGAAGCAGTGAAAAGCCTTTATCGAGGATGTAAGGCATGTGTACGGGTAGGAAGAGAGGAAAGTGATTGGGTCTCAGTGAATGTTGGTTTGTAGCAGGGGTGCATGATGTCTCCTTGGTTGTTTAATTTGTTTATGGATGGGGTTGTTAGAGAGGTTGATGCAAGAGTTTTGGAAAGAGGGGCAAGTATGCAGTTTGTTGTGGATGAGAGAGCTTGGGAAGTCAGTTGTTGTTCACTGATGATACAGCACTGGTGGCTGATTCGGATGAGAAACTGCAGAAGCTGGTGACTGAGTTTTGTAAAGTGTATGAAAAAAGAAGGCTGAGAGTAAATGTGAATAAGAGCAAGGTTATTAGGTTCAGTAGGGTTGAGGGACAAGTCAAATGAGAGGTAAGTTTTAATGGAGAAAAACTGAAGGAAGTGAAGTGTTTTAGATATCTGGGAGGGGATTTGGCAGCAGATGGAACCATGGAAGCAGAAGTGAATCATAGAGTGGGGGATTGAGCGAAAGGTCTGGGAGCGTTGAAGAATGTGTTGAAGTCGAGAACGTTATCTTGGAAAGCAAAAATGGGTATGTTTGAAGGAATAGTGGTTCCAACAATGTTATATGGTTGTGAGGCATGGGCTATAGATAGAGTTGTGCAGAAGAGGGTGGATGTGCTGGAAATGAGATGTTTGAGGACAATATGTGCTGTGAGGTGGTTTGATATAGTAAGTAATAATAGGGTAAGAGAGATGTGTGGTAATAAAAAGAATGTGGTTGAGAAAGCAAAAGAGGGTGTTTTGAAATGGTTTGGTCACTTGGAGAGAATGAGTGAGGAAAGATTGACAAAGAGGATATATGTGTCAGAGGTGGAAGGGAACGAGGAGAAGTGGGAGACCAAATTGGAGGTGGAAAGATGGAGTGAAAAAGATTTTGAGTGATCATTGCCTGAACATGCAGGAGGGTGAAAGGTGGGCAAGGAATAGAGTGAATTGGAACGATTTGGTATATCGGGGTCAACGTGCTGTCAATAGATTGAACCAGGGCATGTGAAGTGTCTGGGGTAAACCATGGAAAGTTTTGTGGGGCCTGGATGTGGAAAGGGAGCTGTGGTTTCAGTGCATTATACATGACAGCTAGAGACTGAGTGTGAACGAATGGGGCCTTTGTTGTCTTTTCCTAGCGCTACCTTGCGCACATGCGGGGGGAGGGGGTTGTTATTTCATGTGTGGCGGGGTGGCGATGGGAATGAATAAGGGCATACAGTATGAATTATGTACATGTGTATATATGTATATTTCTGTGTGTGTTTATTCTAAAATGGGAAACAGAAGGAGTCACGCGGGGAGTGCTCATCCTCCTCGAAGGCTCAGACTGGGGTGTCTAAGTGTGTGTGGATGTAACCAAGATGTGAAAAAAGGAGAGATAGGTAGTATGTTTGAGGAAAGGAACCTGGATGTTTTGGCTCTTAGTGAAAC
>NC_092258.1:17429183-17473602 GCF_036320965.1 Panulirus ornatus | reverse complement strand
GGCGTGGGCTATGGATAGAGTTGTGCGCAGGAGGATGGATGTGCTGGAAATGAGATGTTTGAGGACAGTGTGTGGTGTGAGGTGGTTTGATCGAGTGAGTAACGTAAGGGTAAGAGAGATGTGTGGAAATAAAAAGAGCGTGGTTGAGAGAGCAGAAGAGGGTGTTTTGAAGTGGTTTGGGCACATGGAGAGAATGAGTGAGGAAAGATTGACCAAGAGGATATATGTGTCAGAGGTGGAGGGAACGAGGAGAAGAGGGAGACCAAATTGGAGGTGGAAAGATGGAGTGAAAAAGATTTTGTGTGATCGGGGCCTGAACATGCAGGAGGGTGAAAGGAGGGCAAGGAATAGAGTGAAATGGAACGATGTGGTATACCGGGGTTGACGTGCTGTCAGTGGATTGAATCAAGGCATGTGAAGCGTCTGGGGTAAACCATGGAAAGCTGTGTAGGTATGTATATTTGCGTGTGTGGACGTATGTATATACATGTGTATGGGGGGGTTGGGCCATTTCTTTCGTCTGTTTCCTTGCGCTACCTCGCAAACGCGGGAGACAGCGACAAAGTATAATAAATAAATAAATATAATATATATATATATATATATATATATATATATATATATATATATATATATATATATATATATATTTTTTCATACTATTCGCCATTTCCCGCATTAGCGAGGTAACATTAAGAACAGAGGACTGGGCCTTTGAGGGAATATCTTCACCTGGCCCCCTTCTCTGTTCCTCTCTTTTGGAAAATTAAGAAAAAAATGTGTATATATATTTATTATTATCTTATTTATTTTTAATTTTGCTTTGTCGCTGTCTCCCACTTTAGCAAGGTAGCATGAAAGAATGGCTCAACCCATCCACATACACATGTATTTTGTGCGTGATCAAGATATTCCTATGAGTCCATGGGGAAAATGAAACAAAATAAGTTCCCAAGTGCACTTTCGTGCAATAATCACATCATCAGCGGAGACACAAAAGGGAAATATAAGTCAGTTGATATACATTGAAGAGACGAAGCTAGCTTTGTCTTTTCGATGTATATCAACTGACTTATATTTCTCTTTTGTTTCTCCCTGATGATGTGATTATTATACGAAGGTGCACTTGGGTACTTATCGTGTTTCATTTTCCCCGTAGACTCATAGGAATATATATATATATATTTATTTTGCTTTGTCGCTGTCTCCCACGTAAGCAAGGTAGCGCAAGGAAACAGACAAAAGAATGGCCCAACCCACCCACATACACATGTATATACATACACATCTACACACGCAAATATACATACCTATACATCTCAAAGTACACATATATATACACACACAGACATATACATATATACACATGTACACAATTCATACTGTCTGCCTTTATTTATTCCCATTGCCAACCCACCACACACGGAATATCAACCCCCTCGCCCCTCATGTGTGCGAGGTAGCGCTAGGAAAAGACAACAAAGGCCCCATTCGTTCACACTCAGTCTCTAGCTGTCATGTAATAATGCACCGAAACCACAGCTCCGTTTCCATATCCAGGCCCCACTGAACTTTCCATGGTTCACCCCAGACGCTTCACATGCCCTGGTTCAATCCAATGACAGCACGTCGACCCCGGTATACCACATCGTTCCAATTCACTCTATTCCTTGCCCGCCTTTCACCCTCCTGCATGTTTAGGCCCTGATCACTCAAAATCTTCTTCACTCCATCCTTCCACCTCCAATTTGGTCTCCCACATCTCCTCGTTCTCTCTGCCTCCAACACATATATGCTCTTGGTCAATCTTTCCTCACTCATTCTCTCCATGTGACCAAACCATTTCAAAACACCCTCTTCTACTCTCTCAACCACACTCTTTTTATTTCCACACATCTCTCTTACCCTTACATTACCTACTTGATCAAACCACCTCACACCACATATTGTCCTCAAACATCTCATTTCCAGCATATCCACCTTCATGCGCACAACTCTATCCATAACCCATGCCTCGGAACCATACATCATTGTTGGAACCACTATTCCTTCAAACATACCCATTTTTGCTTTCCGCGATGATGTTCTCGACTTCCACACATTCTTCAAGGCTCCCAGAATTTTCGCCCCCTCCCCCACCCTATGATTCACTCCTGCTTCCATGGTTCCATCCGCTGCCAGATCCACTCCCAGATATCTAAAACACTTTACTTCCTCCAGTTTTTCTCCATTCAAACTTACCTCCCAATTGACTTGACCCTCAACCCTACTGTACCTAATAACCTTGCTCTTATTCACATTTACTCTTAACTTTCTTCTTTCACACACTTTACCAAAGAAGAGTATGGTTGAAAGAGCTGAACAGTGTAAGCCAAAATGGTTTGGACACATGGAGGGATAAAGTAAGGAGAGGTAGACAAAGGGAATATATGCATCGGTAGTGAAGGAGACACGAAGTAAAGGGAAACCAAACTGAAGGTGGAGGGATGGAGTGCAAAAAGATTTTGAGTGGTCAGGTCCTGAACATGCAAAAAGGAAAAAGGTATGCAAGGGACTGAGTGAACTGAGCGATGTGGTATACAGGAGTGGATGTGCCATCAATGGACCAAAGGACTGAACCAGGACACATGAAGTAGCCAAGGGAAACCCAGAAATGGACTGCAAAGCCTAACTGTGGATAGGGGGCTGTGGTGTCAATGCATTACACAACAACCTGAGAATGGATACGAGCAATTGAGGCCTTTTCTTCATCTTTTACTGGTGCTACATTCCTGATTCTGGAAACAGCAAACAATTGTGAAAGGAGGAAAATTTTTATCAGACTCAAAATCACAGGTATGACAATAATGATGACAACAGGTTTTATGTCAAGGATTCTAAACCCTGGAGTTATATTCTAATGCCAAAGATGGCATCTCTACTATGTCCTTGTATATTTGAAAGTGTTATTAAGCCTGAGTTGTTTTATCTTTCTTTTCCTATACTCAGCAAACCCAGTTCCCTTAGTTACCATAGTTTTTTGGTTTCAATTAAACCTTGATTATAAATAAGATGTTTTATTCTTGGTGGGTGCCATAATAACTTATGAAAATTTGAGATGGGCCATTACAAAAATCATCTCAGAACTATTGCTTTATTTGCGAAGTAGAGTATCTGCTGAGCTAGTCACTTTACCATCCTTGAGACCATGGTATACAAAAAACTGGGAGGGAACAGGATTTTTCTTTTAAGACTATTAGAAAACTGGTTTTCTACAAGGTTAAATTCATTTGCACAAGTGCATCTGATATACCTAATAATGTCAAACCACCCTCATGCACCAGCCAGAAATGGGAAAACTAAATGCCCTTCAACTGATCTGAAAAAAGCTGGTGTGAAAAACTGATAGTATTTTCAAAACTTAACATTAATTCTAAATGGAAACCCTGCATTGCAATGTAAAAAATAATATATCCTGAGACTACAAAAAAGAAAGCATTACTTACATTTTAACCTCACATGATTTCTCGTGGTTACAGAATGGGCAATTGAACTGAGTATCTAAAGGCTCAATGGCCTTCCTCTTTGGTGGTGGCTTTCTCTTTGATTTACGGCGACCCATGGTCTGAAAGAAATTCAACATGTGAAACTATAATATTTGAACAATATTCACCTGTATTTGCAAAAGAACCCTGATTATGTAGCACATGAGTCACATCTAGCAAACTGTTTTCTTCAGCTGCATCTATCTCAAAAAGATATACATAAAATCAGAATCTTCGCAAACCATGCACAAACTCTGCCTTCAGTGAAATAACGGAAAAAATGCATATTTGTAAATTCACACAGCTAATTATCTCCTAATATCACAATGAACATGACATGGACTCTAGCTTATAAATAACAATGTCCACACTCAAGGATCATAATATTTTCACTCTTAATTCCCTAAGTTGGAGGTTCTCAACCTTTTTCTAAGTACGGCTCCCTTTGAGTTTCTAAGCTTATTTGTGAACCCCTGTGTTTGAAAATAATGCCAGAGTCCTAAAGGAAAAAATCATCACTAGGCCTATTCCTCTGTTCCTACTTTTGGAACATGATATGGACGAGGAGGACTTCTAGCTCCCCACTCTCTTAGTTGCCTTCTTCAACTTCCAGGGGATCTGAAGGCAAAATTGAACATTATTTCTCCCCAAAACCTAGTGGATACACAAACACCACCAGACATACATACATTTATCAGAAACTAAACTCACCAAATGGAAACGGACACTCCCATTTATGTTCTGGACATCATCCATCACTAAAACATTACTAGCATTGTTTCATGCTCATGATGCAATGACTATACAAGATGACACCAAGCATTTACAACTCAAAAGCCCCTGAACTCTTTGCCCATAGATGCACACAAATCACAGGACTTTATAACCCAAAAACCTGATCACTCGACTTCCTGAGTGTTACAGTACCGTCATACAGATGTAAATAAGAAGCTGTGGTTTTGGTGCACTAGACATAACAGCTAGAGACTGAGTGTGAACAAATATGGCCTTATTTGTCTGTTTTCCTGGCACGACCTTGCTGAAGCAGGGGGTAGCAATGCTATTTCCTGTGTGGCGGGGTAGCAACAGGAATGGATGAAGACAAGCAAATATGAATATGATATTTATAGTTATTATACTTTGTCACTGTCTGCCACGTTAACGAGGTAGCGCAAGGAAACAGACGAAAGAATGGCCCAACCCACCCACATACACATGTATATACATATATGTCCACACACGCACATATACATACCTATACATCTCAATGTATACATACATATACACACACAGACATATTCACATATACACATGTACATAATTCATACTGTCTGCCCTTATTCATTCCCATCACCACCTCGCCACACATGAAATGACAACCCCCTCCCCCGCATGTGCGCGAGGTAGCGCTAGGAAAAGAAAACAAAGGCCACATTCGTTCACACTCAGTTTCTAGCTGTCATGTATCAGCTGTTAAATCCACCTCACCATGAGTCATACATACATGAAATATCCTAACCAACCAGTCAACAACACAGTAACCCCCTTTTCTAATAAATTCTGCTGCAATACCATCCACACCCACTGCCTTGCTGGCTTTCATCTTCCACAAAGCTTTTGCTACCTCTTCTCTGTTTACAAAATCATTCTCCCTAACCCTCTCACTTTAGACACCACCTTGACCAAAACACCCTATATCTGCCACTCTATCATCTAACACATTCAACAAACCTTCAAAATACTCACTCCACCTCCTTCTTACATCACCACTACTTGTTATCACCTCTCTATTAGCCTCCTTCACCAGTGTTCCCATTTGTTCTCCTGTCTTAGGCACATTCACCTCCTTGCAAGACATCTTTTTATTCTCCCTAAAATCTAATGATACTCTCTTACCCCAACTCTCATTTGCTCTCTTTTACACCTCTTCCACCTTTCTCTTGACCTCCTGCCTCTTTCTATTATACATCTCCCAGTCATTTGCACTATTTCCCTGTAAAAATCGTCCAAATGCCTCTCTCTTCTCTTTCACTAATAATCTTACTTCTTCATCCCACCACTCATTATCCTTTCTAATCTGCCCACCTCCCACGCTTCTCATGCCACAAGCATCTTTGCACAGCCATCACTGCTTCCCTAAATACATCTCATTCCTCCCCCAGTCACCTTATGTCCTTTGCTCTCACCTTTTTCCATTAAGCACTCAGTCTCTCCTGGTATTTCCTCATACAAGTCTCCTTCCTAAGCTCACTTACTCTCACCACTCTCTTCACCCCAACATTCTCTCTCCTTTTCTGAAAACCTCTACAAATCTTCACCTTCGCCTTCACAAGATAATCATCAGACATCCCTCCAGTTGCACCTCTCAGCACATGAATATGAATATGTATGAATATGTACATGTGCATATATGTATATGTCTGTGTATGTATATGTATGTATACGTTGAAATGCATTGGTATGAATACGTGTGTGTGTGGGCGTTTATGTATATACATGTGTATGTAGGTGAGTTGGATCATTCTTTCGTTTGTTTCCTTGCACTACCTTGCTAACACAGGAGACAGCGACAAAGTATAATAATAAATGTGTATAAGAATGAGGGCGGAAGTGGGAGGTCTGGAATCCCTTCCCTCTTTGTATTTCAGTTTCTAAAATAAGAAACAGAAGTAGCCATGCAGGGAGAGCTCATCCTCCTTGAAGGATCAGATTGAGGTTTCAAAATGTGTGTTGATGTAACTAAAATGAAAAGGTAGTATGTTTGAGGAAAGAAACCTCAATGTCCTGGATCTTGAGTAAAATGAAGTTCAAGGGTAAAGGAGAAGAATGGATTGGAAATATCTTGGGAGTACAGTCGGGTTGGCGAGAGGTGACTGGGAATACCTGGTTAAAAACAGATACACACAAGTATACTTATGTGAGTAATAGAGATGTCCAACGGGCATTATTGGATTATGTATTAATTCATAGGCATGTAAAAGAGAGACTTTTGGATGTAAATGTGGTGAAATGGGCAGCTGTTAGGATGGGTGGGGTGAGGGTGAAGATTTGTAGAGGTTTTCGAAAAAGAAGAGACAATGTTAAGAGTGAGCTTGGAAAGGAGGCTTGGGAGGGGTGAGGGTGAAGATTTGTAGAAGTTTTCGAAAAAGAAGAGACAATGTTGAGAGTGAGCTTGGAAAGGAGGCTTGTGTGAAGAAACACAAGGAGAGATTGAGTGTAGAATGGCAAAAGATGAAAGCAAATGAAGAGGGGTGTGGGTAAAAAATGGGAGGTATTTGGGGAAGCAGTGATGGCATGTGCAAGAGATGCATGAGGGATCAGAAAGGTTGGCAGATTAAAAAGGGTAGTGAGTGGTGGTATGAAGAAGTAAAGTTGTTAGCGAAAGAGAAAAGAGAGGCATTTGGGAGATACTTACAAGGAAACTGCAAATGATTGGGAGATGTATAAGAGAAGGCTGCAGGAGGTAAAGACGAAGGAGCAGGGGTTGAAAAAGAGAAAATGAGAGTCAGGGTGAGAAAATATCACTAAACTTTAGGGAAAATAAAAAGATGCTTTGGAAAAAGGTTAATAATGTGCAAAAGACAAGAGAACAAACAGTGACAGCAGTGAAAGGGGCGAAAGGGGAAGTAATAACAGGTAGTGATGGAGTGAGGAGATGGAGTGAGTATTTTGAAGGACTGCTGAATGTGTTTGATGATAGAGTGGCAGACGTAAGGTGTTTTGGTCAGGGTGTATGTGAAGTGAGAGAGTTAGGGAGAGTGGTTTGATAAAATGAAAAGAGGTGGTGAAAGCCTTACGGGATATGAAGTCCGGCAAGGTGGCAGGAGTGGATGGTATTGCAGTTTTATGAAGAAAAGGGATGATATTTGTTGCTTGGTTGTTAAGGATATTTAGTGCATGTATGGATCATGGTGAATTGCCTGAGGACTGGAGGAAATGCATGTATAGTGCCACTGTACAAAGGCAAAGGGGATGAAGGAGAGTGTTCAGACTACAGAGCATAAGTTTGTTGAGCATATCTGGAAAACTGTATGGGCAGGTAATGATTGAGAAGGTGAAGGCATGTACAGAGCATCAGGCAGGGTAGAAGCAGTGTGGTTTCAGAAGTGGTTGATGATGTGTGGATCAGGCATTTCCTTTGAAGAATGCATGTCAGAAATATTTAGAAAAATAGATGGATTTTTTATGCAGCAATCATGGATCTGGAGAAGTCATATGACAGGGATGATAGAGATGCTTTCTGAAAGGTCTTAAGAATATATGGTGAGGAAGGTAAGCTGCTAAAAGCAGTGAGTTTTTATCAAGGGTGTAAGGCAAGTGTACAAGTAGGAAGAAAGGGCACGTATGTCACCATGGTCTAGTTTGTTTATGGATGCAGTGATGAGAGGTAAATGCATGAGTTTTGAAGAGAAGAATGAGTATGCAGTCTGTTGGGGAAGAGAGGGCCCGGGAGGTGAGTCAGCTGTTGTCTGCTGATGATACAGTACTGGTGGCTGATTTGAGTTAGAAACTGCAAAAGTTGGTGACTGAGTTTGGAAAAATGTGTGAAAGGAGAAAGTTGAGAGCAAGTGTGAATAAAAGCAAAGTTATTAGGTTCAGCAAGGTTGCGGGACGAGTTAGCTGAGATGTATGGAGGAAGTGAGGTTTCAGATATCTCGGAGTGCACTTGGCAGCAAACGGCACCATGGAAGTGGAAGTGAGTCACAGAGTGGGCAAGGGTGGGGACAGAGGTTTTGGGGTGATGAAGAATCTGTGAAAAGAAAGAATGTTATCTTGGAGAGCAAAAATGGAAATGTTTGAAGGAATAGTAGTCTCAACAATATTATATGGTTGCAAGGCATGGGATACAGGTAGGGTTGTATGGAGTAGGGTAGATGTGCTGGAAATTATATGTTTGAGGACAATATGTGGTGTGAGGTGGTTTGATAGAGTAAGTAATGAAAGGGTAAGAGAGATATGTGGTAGTAAAATGATTGTGGTTGAGAGAGCAGAAGAGGTTGTGTTGAAATGGTCTGGAAATATGGAGAGAATGGGTGAGGAAAGGTTGAAAAAAAGGACATGTCTGTCAGAAGTGGAGTGAACAAGAAGTGGAAGACCTAAGTGGATGTGGAAGGATGGAGTGAAAAAGATTTTGAGCAATCTGGGCCTGAACATGCAGGAGGTTGAAAGGTGTGCACAGAATTGAGTGAAATGGAATGATGTGGTACATTGGGGTCGATGTGCTGTCAGTGGACTGAACCTAGGCATGTGAAACATCTGGTGTAAACCATGGAAAGGCCTGTTGGGCATGGATGAGGATAGGGAGCTAAGGTTTCTGAGCACTACACATGACAGCTAGAGACTGTGTGTGAGCGAATGTGGCCTTTTTTGTCTGTTTACTTGAGCTACTGCCATGATGCAGGGGGTGGCAGTGCTGTTACCTGTAGCGCAGGGTAGTTGAAGGAAAGTAAGTATGAATATGTACATGTGTACATATGTATATGTATGTACATAAGTATATATTGATATGTGTATATGTATGTATATGTGTGTGTGGAGAAAGTGAAGTGTTTTAGATATCTGGGAGTGGATCTGGCAGCAGATGGAAACATGGAAGCGGAAGTGGATCATAGGGTGGGGGAGGGGGCGAAAATTCTGGGGGCCTTGAAGAATGTGTGGAAGTCGAGAACATTATCTCGGAAAGCAAAAATGGGTATGTTTGAAGGAATAGTGGTTCCAACAATGTTGTATGGTTGCGAGGCGTGGGCTATGGATAGAGTTGTGTGCAGGAGGATGGATGTGCTGGAAATGAGATGTTTGAGGACAATGTGTGGTGTGACGTGGTTTGATCGAGTGAGTAACGGAAGGGTAAGAGAGATGTGTGGAAATAAAAAGAGCGTGGTTGAGAGAGCAGAAGAGGGTGTTTTGAAGTGGTTTGGGCACATGGAGAGAATGAGTGAGGAAAGATTGACCAAGAGGATATATGTGTCGGAGGTGGAGGGAACGAGGAGAAGAGGGAGACCAAATTGGAGGTGGAAAGATGGAGTGAAAAAGATTTTGTGTGATCGGGGCCTGAACATGCAGGAGGGTGAAAGGAGGGCAAGGAATAGAGTGAATTGGAGCGATGTGGTATACCGGGGTTGACGTGCTGTCAGTGGATTGAATCAAGGCATGTGAAGCGTCTGGGGTAAACCATGGAAAGCTGTGTAGGTATGTATATTTGCGTGTGTGGACGTATGTATATACATGTGTATGGGGGGGGGGTTGGGCCATTTCTTTCGTCTGTTTCCTTGCGCTACCTCGCAAACGCGGGAGACAGCGACAAAGTATAATAAAATAATAAATAAAATGTGTGTGTGTATATGTATGGATGTATGTATGTATGAGTGGATGGGTCATTCTTCATCTGTTTCCTGGCACTACCTCACTGAAGCAGGAAATGGTGATCAAGTATAATAAGAATAATAAATTTATATCATATTTATCATACTTGACTAGTATCTTCCACGTTAGTGGGGTAGCGCAAAGACGAGGAATGGCCCAACCCACCCATATAATCATGTATGTACATAAATGCCTACACACACACATATACATACATATACATACACAGACATACACATAAGTATATATTGATATGTATATATGTATATATATGTGTGTGTATCTGTAAGTATGGATGTATGTATGTATGTACGTATGAGTAGATGGGTCTTTCTTCATCTGTTTCCTGGCACTACCTCACTGAAGCAGGAAATGGTGATCAAGTATAATAAGAACAATGAATTTATATTATATTTATTATACTTAACAAGTATCTCTGGTGTTAGTGAGGTAGCGCAAAGAAAAAGACGAGGAATGGCCCAACCCACCCACATACTTATGTATGTCCGTAAATGCCTACACACACACACATATACATACACAGACATACACATACATACACATGTACATATCCATACTTGATGCCTTCATCCATTCCTGTCGCCACCCAACCACACAAAATAGCATTCCCCTCCCCCTCCCCTCCAGCAAGGCAGTGCAGGAACAGACAAAAAGACCACATTCATTCACACTCAATCTCTAGCTGTCACGTGTAATGCACCAAAACCACAGCTCCCTTTCCACATCCAGGCCCCACAGACTTTTCCATGGTTTATCCTAGATGCTTCACATACCCTGGTTCAATCCACTGAATAATAATAATAATAATAATAATAATAATAATAATAATAATAATAATAGGGGATTAAGAATACTTCCCACGTATTCCCTGCGTGTCGTAGAAGGCGACTAAAAGGGGAGGGAGCGGGGGGCTGGAAATCCTCCCCTCTCGTTTTTTTTTTTTTTCTTTCCAAAAAAAGGAACAGAGGGGGGCCAGGTGTGGATATTCCACTAAGGCCCAGTCCTCTGTTCTAAACGCTACCTCGCTAATGCGGGAAATGGCGAATAGTTTAAAAGAAAGAAAGAAAAAATAATAATAATAATATAATATATCTAATAGGGGAAACCGAAGAAGGAGTCAAGAGGGGTGTGCTCATCCTCCTCGAAGGCTCAGGTTGGGGTGTCTGAATGTGTGTGGATGTAACCAAGATGAGAAGAAAGGAGAGATAGGTAGTATGTTTGAGTAAAGAAACCTGGATGTTCTGGCTCTGAGTGAAACAAAGCTCAAGGATAAAGGGGAAGAATGGTTTGGAAAAGTCTTCAGAGTAAAGTTAGGGGTTGGTGAGAGGACAAGAGCTTAGGAGGAATAGCACCACTCTTGAAGCAGGAGTTGTGGGAGTGTGTGATGGAGTGTAAGAAAGTAAATTCTAGATGGATGTGGGTAAAACTGAAAGTGGATGGAGAGAGACGGGTGATTAATGGTTTCATGCTCGTGGTCATGAGAAGAAAGCTCATGCTAAGCAAGTGTTTTGGGAGCAGCTGAGTGAGTGTATCAACAGCTTTGGTGCATGAGACTGGGTATCTGTGATGGGTGATTTAAATGCAAAGGTGAGTAATGTGTACCTGGGGTATTCAGTGTCATGAATGGAAATGGTGAAGACTTTGGAGATTTGTGTGCCGAAAAAAGACTGGTGATTTGGAATACTTGGTTTAAAAAGAGAAATATACATAAGTATGCAAGTAGGAGAGATGGTCAAAGGGCATTATTAGATTATGTGTTAATTGATAGGCGTGTAAGGGAGACTTTTGGATGATAATGTGGTTAGATGGGAAACTAGAAGGATGTTTGATCACTATCTTGTAGATGCAAAAGCAAAGATTTGAAGAGGTTTTCAAAAAAAAAAAGACTGATGGGGAGAAGAGAGTGGTGGGAGTAAGGGTACTTGGAAAGAACAATTGTGTGAGGAAGTACCAGGAGAGGTTGAGTGTAGAATGGCAAAAGGCGAGAGCAAATGACATGTGGGGAGTGGGTAAGGAATGGGATGTATTTAGGGAAGCAGTGATGGTATGTGCAAAAGATGCATGTAGCATGAGAGAGGTTGGGAGGTGGGCATACTGGAAAGGGTAGTGAGTGGTGAGATGAAAAAGTAAAGTTGTTAGTGAAAGAGAAAAGAGGCATTTGGACTAAACTTACAAGGAAGGAGTGCAAATGACTGTGAGATCTATAAAAGAAAGTGGCAGGAGGTCAAGATGAAGGTACAAGGGTTGAAAAAGAGGGCAAAAGAGAGTTGGGATGAGAATGTATCATTAAACTTTTGAGAGAATAAAAAGATGTTTTGGAAGGAGGTAAATAGCGTGCAAAAGACGAGAGAACAAATGGGAATATCAGTGGTGGTGGTGGTGGTGAGGTGTGTTTATAACAGGTAATGATGAAGTGAGAAGGAGAGGGAGTGAGTATTTTGAAGGTTTGTTGAATCTGTCTGATGATAGAGTGGCAGATGTAAGGTATTTTGGTTTGGGTGGTGTGCGAAGTGAGAGGGTCAGGAAGAATGGTATGGTTAAGCGAGCAGAGGTAGTGAAAGCCTAGCAGAAAATGAAATCCGGAAAGGTGGCAGGTTTGGATGGTATAGCAGTTGAATTTATTAAGAGGGTGACTTGTGTTTATTGGTTGGTAAGGATATTCAATGTTTGTATGGCCTAGCACTGCTTTTCCAAAGTGTAGAAGTATCCAGCCCAACTGTGAATATTAAGCTCTTCTGTGATTAATTAATTAGTTACTATTATGACCCCTATTTTCTTTAATTCCTGACTGTATACATTCAGCCACATGGCTGCCTGAATTCAATAAACTGTTCTTTATCTATTTATCTATTTACACACACGTATGAAACTCCTTCCCTGCACAGTACAGTACAGATACATAATCATACAGACACACAGACATAAACACACACACACTCTCCATAATCATTCCTGTATATCTTCCATCCTGACTATTTAGATGTACCTCATCCATGTGCTCATCCAGTGTGAAAACATCCAGCCCATCTCAGGCTTAAGCACTTTTATAATTAGTTAACTTGATACAATTATGACCTCCCAGTTCAGTAATATCTGTAATACCTCAACTGTGTATTTTCAGCCAAATGGGTGCCTACATTCAATAAACCACTATTCATTTATCTATCATCTATTCATTATATTAGTGAATGTCCCAAAATCAGTTATTTCAGACCATAAGGCTTCAACAGCTTTGTGATTATTTCACTGATAATAATGTCCCTGAAGACATTCTGATACTATGTCCTTTGTGTTAGGTACCGTAACCTTCTTTATATTGCTGTCCATGTTAACATGTCCAGTGCTAGTATATTCTGTAACTGCATGTCCCATATGTACTGCATCTTTGACCTTTTATACTGCTATCAGTGTTAATGACTGAAGACTAAACTGTCCCAATTCAAATGCACACTCATACTTACTGTATACATAACCTGTTTGTGTATAAAAGGTAAATGACAGGTTTCTCCGCCTACCCCAGTATTACTACCAAAGTTACATATGCCTTACAGTGCCCGCCAATGAAGTAGGCACGAACAGACCAGTGGTAATTACACTGATAAAAATCTTTTTATCCTATATAAAATAGTGACGTGGTGGCATACCACATGAACCTGCCTCAGCAGCAGATAGGTGTTGCAGGAGACGTGAATGTCTAGTGCTCTCCACCTATGCCCTAGATTTTTTCACCTTTTCTTTATCTTCATCTATGGTTGGAAATACCTTACAAGTGACAAAGTAGATTTTATAGTTGCACTTTACAAGGGAAATAAGCCACTAAAGGAAATTTCAAATATTACCGGTGGAGCTCGAGATCAATATGTAATAAGTGAAGAAATTCAATAACAGCAGTGGCACTGCCACAATGATCCATGTGGAATACCAGAAAAACCTCTCCATGTACTCTGAATGTTCTTAAATGTCAAGTACATGCAGATCCAAACTTAACTGCAAAAGTATTAAAAGAAAAACCCAGACAGCTCAGTGATGTGTCAGTAAGAACAGTGTAGTTCAGCTACATGAGGGCCTTACGTACTAAAGTGGGAGGCTACTTCCTAAATTACTTATAACTCATAGGCAACAAAAGAAAAGTCAATTTTTGCAAGAAATATGCAGGGTGGATATGGCTAAGTTCAGAAGCATCTTGAAGAGTGATAAGTCCACCTTTTCTGTGGGCATGTGTACAGTCGACCAGGATGAGATCCATTTGATCCTAAGTGAATTACAAGCACCGTAAAGTTTCCTGCTTCACTTATAGTATAGGGTTATTTCAGTTACTATGGTGTTAGTGACCTTGTAGCATTACCAGACAATGAACAGACACAGTTACCTTGAGCTACTGTGTGACCATCTTCCAGATTCGCTAGAGAGTGACTAACCCAGGAACTCTGGATATGAATCCAAAAGACTTATGGGCACTTATGAAAATGAAATTACATAACAGGGATGCAGCCATTCATGAAATTTGAGAAAAGATGAACCCTAAAAAGCATTAGAATCTTGCTAACTCAGTATCTGGTCATTACAAGTAGTGTATAAAGAGGAAAGGAAAACCGATGAAGTACTAGTTGGTGGTGAATACCTGGACTTCATGTTTTAGATGTCTATCCCTGATGATTGTGCCACAGTCCCCTTCATTGGTAGGCTCTGTATATCATATTTGTTTTGAATCACATAAATGTTACCCATTTTACTGTCAGTATCACTTACTCTCCTATAATTATATACTTTGTATTTGATGCATCTTTGACCTCCCATGTCAGATGGAAGAGGGATCCTTTGGGTCTCTGGTCCCATCTAGGGCCATCAATTGCCGTCCTATGTCAACATGTTGTACCCACAGTACACTCTATACTTGCTTCCAAATACAACTAATTTTGTACCTTTCACCCATACCACAGTAAAAGATGTTCTGTTTACATATATCGAAAGTATATATATATTCTTAGTAAATTAAAATCCTTACCAGACCACTTGCCATGACTATCACTACACATACATCCCTGAACCGAATCCCCTATATCTGCCACCCTATCAGCATCTGCCACCCTATCAGCAAACACATGCAACAATCTAATATCATTCAATACAGTATAATGCTCAGTTCAAGTCTATAATAGTCTAGAATAGAGATGCCTCTATTATAGATTTGATATCTTAATTCTTCACTTATAGATTATCTGTTTATACTTTAAGGAATGATTATTCATAATAATCATACTTTGTTGCAGTCACCTGCATTAGCAAGGTAGAGTAAGGAAACAGACAAAAGAATGGCCCAACCCACCCACTCACACGTATATCCGTACACGTCCACAAACGCACATATACATACCTAAACATTTCAACATTATTTATCATATCATTTTCATTATACACTTGTCGCTGTCTCCCGCGCTAGCAAGGTAGAGCAAGGAAACAGACGAAAGAGTGGCCCAACCCACCCACATACATTTGCATATACATACATGTCCACACATGCACATATACATCCTATACATTTCAACGTAAACATATATATACATACACAGACATATACATATATACACATGTATATAATTCATACTTGCTGCCTTTATTCATTCCCAATGCCACCCCGCCACACATGAAATGACAACCCCATCCCCCCATATGTGCACGAGGTAGCGCTCGGAAAAGACAACAAAGGCCACACTCATTCACACTTGGTCTCTAGCTGTCTTGTAAAAGGCACTGAAACCACAGCTCCCTTTCCACAACCAGGCCCCACAAAACTTTCCATGGTTTACCCAAGATGCTTCACATGCCATGGTTCAATTCACTGACAGCAAATCGACCCCGGGATACCACATTGATCCAATTCAAATTATATATATATATATATATATATATATATATATATATATATATATATATATATATATATATATATATATATATATATATTTTTTTTTTTTTTTTTTATACTTTGTCGCTGTCTCCCGCGTTTGCGAGGTAGCGCAAGGAAACAGACGAAAGAAATGGCCCAACCCCCCCCCCCATACACATGTACATACACACGTCCAGACACATACTTATATCCCATACACACTATTCACACTGACCTGCCTTTATTCATTCCCATCGCCACTCGCCACTCATGTAAGTCCCTTCCTCCTCCCCCCTCATGGGCTGCGAGGTAGCACTTGGAAATATGGTCACTATTGGCTCCATTCGTTCACTCTCTGTCACTCCTGCTGTCATGCTAGATGGCCGGTATCCTCAGAGACCGGGCTCTCTGAAGGCCCCAATCTTTCGGGACACTTGGGGATGTGGTGTGGGGTGGGTACCACAGTGTGCAGGGCGAGTTGTTTTGATGTTTACGTTTGAGGTTGATGTTTGCTGCTATGGGGTGCTGGGGGGTGCGGTCCTTCTCCAACTTTAATGGGGAGAATTTTTTTTAGATGGACTTTATGGTTTTTAGTGTGATGGCTGACGTGATGATTGTGGCTGATTGTAGGCTAGGGTGAGGTTAGGATGAAGGCGGCGCAGTCATTATCATGTGGCCAGGGAGCAGCGCGCATAAAAAGCATTATGGGGTTGGAGGATGGGTGTGGGAGAAGTTTTGTGTGGTCTTTATATATTTTGCTGTGCCTGTGATTGGTGCTTTTGTTATGCTCGTCATACATGCACTGACTGGTTGCTGGGTGCGCCCCGCAGCGGCACTCCCAGATGTGAGGATTTTGAATGGCTGTGGCTGGGGCTGTAGGGTGGGGGGTTCTGTGATCTCGGTCTGCACCTTCCTGTACTGTTGCTGTTATTGTATTTCTGCTGCCCGCAGTTATTCTTGTGTTGATGGCGGTATGAGCTGGTTGTTGGGCCGATCGTGGTGCACGTCGTCGCCCTGGCACCCCTGAAGACCGCCGGTGCGGGCGACGGGTGGCCGCGATGCCTTGGTCTGCGGAATGCAAGGGGCCTGTCTGTGGAGAGGCCGGTGTAAATGCCACTTAATGCTGGCCTTAGGTCCCAAGAAGCCTGCAAGCGCGGCGGCGCGGCCCGGTTATTCGGACACACACTCGGCGCGGGCGTCAGCAACCTACGTACCAAGTCAACCACCCGGTGGTTCCACGAGGGGGGGGGGGGGTGGGTTGGGTGGGGTGGTGGGCAGACGGTGCCACCGGAGTTCCGGGGGGGGTGTCTGAGTTTTGGGGTGGCTTATTTTGTTGGATTTATTGAGGGATTTGTGGGGTGTCCCAGCGATCACTATTCTCGGGGCTTTTCATTGCCCCCCGCTTTCACCCTCCTGCATGTTTCAGCCCCGGACCGGCCAGGTCCCCGACCGCGGACGCACGCCGGGTACCCAGACACGTCACGGCGACGACGATGAACGACATAAGACCCCGTAGCCCCGGATAATATCCGCCGTTCCCGCACGACCGACGTCGGGCGATTCGATGGTCTAACCCGGGAGCCGCCGGGGTATCCGACCGGGATATTCCGAATCGCCGCCCACGAATCCGGATATCACCCGCCCGATCCCGCCGATACGCTCACGATCCGACCCGCCGGAATTCCCCCCGATAAACCCGCCCGCCACCGTTTTTGAGCCGGAACCGCCCCCCCGGACGTATGCCGCGCCGCCGTACGTTCCCGCCACCCACACGCACGGACGACGCCAACGTCCGTTAGTGATGGCCGTTGCACGTATCCGGTTCAGGATTTGCCCGTAGTCCGCAAGAGCCACGTCACAACGCCGAAGTGCCCGCGAGGATCCAGTATACGAAGGTGTCAGCAATGCCGCGTGCAAAAAGTTAAAGAAGCGGGAAGTTGGAGCAGTGGCAAACAAGCTAAGAAAAAGTGTTGAAGAACACAAGTGCTGGGATAATATTTTTGGGGGGTGTAGGAAATGAGGGCGGGGGTATCAAGAATTGGGGGGAGAAAGTAGGGAGAGGGAAAGAATCAGTGCAGTGATATGTGTGAAGAGGGGGGATTGAGGGAAGATCCAAGATGGAGGCGAGCTGATCGGGGAACAAATTATTTCACATGGGATCTTTCTTATAAAAAATATAACCTCGGGGCGACGCACGCATTCCAATCGAGAGGGGAGGTGGCATAATCTCCACTCTCTCTCAGACGCCGGTCCAAGTTAGGTCTATAGGACAGACGTTCATTATACCTCAACGATAACCATTTATGGGGACACAGCTGATACTGCGCTTTGCATGCCTTCCTCCTTCCTACGCTCAACTTATCCCTTAGCCACGCATCACATACCTTATACATTGTTGAAATACATATTTCCTTCAATTCATACCATTTTCTTGCCAAGATACATGTTCTCGGTGTTATCACATGTCTTCATTGGCACCCAGGAGGTTGTCGCCCCACTCCCCCACTTAGATTTCAACTCCAGACCTATCATGTGTTCCTTCCGCTGCCAGATCATATACCTTGATATTCCTTGATATACACTACGGGTTCGACTAACTGTGGGGGTGTGTTGAGCCAGTTGTTTGCATTTTTCGTTTTTCAAACCTTACCTCCCATATTGACGTTGTTTCTCTTTTCTTTGTACCAACCTCAAATACCCCCTACTGTTACCTAATTACCTTGATCGTATTCAAAAACATTTACTCTTTACTTTCTTCTTTCAACTCTTTTACCAAACTCAGTCACAGCTTCTGCAGTTTCTCACATGAATCAGCCACCAGCGCGCTGTATCTTCAGCGAACATACATAATGACTCACTTCCCAAGCTCTCTCATCCACACACAGATTCATAACTTCTTTCTCTTTTTCGCCCCGCTTTCCATATATAACTCTTGCTTTCACCTCCCTATACTACCTCATCCATAAACAATTAAACTACCATGGAGACATACACACCCCTGCCGCAACACCTACATTCACTGAGAACCAATCACTTTCCTCTCTTCCTACACGTACACATGCCTTACATCCTCGATAAAAACTTTTCACTGCTTCTAACAACTTGTCTCCCACACCATATATTCTTAATACCTTCCACTGAGCATCTCTATCAACTCTATCATATGCCTTCTCCAGATCCATAAATGCTACATACAAATCCATTTGTTTTTCTAAGTATTTCTCACATACATTCTTCAAAGCAAACACCTAATCCACACATCCTCTACCACTTGTGAAACCACACTGCTCTTCCCCAATCTGATGCTCTGTACATGCCTTCACCCTCTCAATCAATACCCTCCCATATAATTTACCAGGAATACTCAACAAACTTATACCTCTGTAATTTGACCACTCACTCTTATCCCCTTTGCCTTTGTACAATGGCACTATGCACACATTCAGCCAATCCTCAGGCACCTCACCATGAGTCATACATACATTAAATACCCTTACCAACCAGTCAACAATACAGTCACCCCCTTCTTTAATAAATTCCACTGCAATACCATCCAAACCTGCTACCTTGCCGGCTTTCATCTTCCAAAAAGCTTTTACTACCTCTTCTCTGTTTACCAAATCATTTTCCCTGACCCTCTCAATTGGGAGGTAAGTTTGAATGGAGAAAAACTGGAGGAAGTAAAGTGTTTTAGATATCTGGGAGTGGGTCTGACAGCGGATGGAACCATGGAAGCGGAAGTGGATCATAGGGTGGGGGAGGGGGCGAAAATCCTGGGAGCCTTGAAGAATGTGTGGAAGTCGAGAAACTTATCTCGGAGCAAAAATGGGTATGTTTGATGGAATAGTGGTTCCAACAATGTTGTATGGTTGCGAGGCGAGGGCTATGGATAGAGTTGTGCACAGGAGGGTGGATGTGCTGGAAATGAGATGTTTGAGGACAATGTGTGGTGTGAGGTGGTTTGATCGAGTATGTAACGTAAGGGTAAGAGAGATGTGTGGAAATAAAAAGAGCGTGGTTGAGAGAGCAAAAGAGGGTGTTTTCAAATGGTTTGGGCACATGGAGAGAATGAGTGAGGAAAGATTGACCAAGAGGATATATGTGTCGGAGGTGGAGGGAACGAGGAGAAGTGGGAGACCAAATTGGAGGTGGAAAGATGGAGTGAAAAAGATTTTGTGTGATCAGGGCCTGAACATGCAGGAGGGTGAAAGGAGGGCAACTGAACATGCATGAGGGTGAAAGGAGGGCAAGGAATAGAGTAAATTGGATCGATGTGGTATACCAGGGTTGACGTACTGTCAGTGGATTGAATAAGGGCATGTGAAGCGTCTGGGGTAAACCATGGAAAGCTGTGTAGGTATGTATATTTGCGTGTATATTCAAGGCTCCCAGGATTTTCGCCCCCTCCCCCAACCTATGATTAACTTCCGCTTCCATGGTTCAATCCGCTGCCAGATCCACTCTCAGATATCTAAAACACTTTACTTCCTCCAGTTTTTCTCCATTCAAACTTAACTCCCAATTGACTTGACCCTCAACCCTACTGTACCTAATAACCTTGCTCTTATTCATATTTACTCTTAACTTTCTTCTTTCACACACTTTACCAAACTCAGTCACCAGTTTCTGCAGTTTCTTACATGAATCAGCCACCAGTGCTGTATCATCAGCGAACAACAACTGACTCACTTCCCAAGCTCTCTCATCCACAACAGACTGCATACTTGCCCCTCTTTCCAAAACTCTTGCATTCACCTCCCTAACAACCCCATCCATAAACAAATTAAACAACCATGGAGACATCACACACCCCTACCCCAAACCTACATTCACTGAGAACCAATCACTTTCCTCTCTTCCTACACGTACACATGCCTTACATCATCGATAAAAACTTTTCACTGTTTATAACAATTTGCCTCCCACACCATATATTCTTAATACCTTCCACAGAGCATCTCTATCAACTCTATCATATGCCTTCTCCAGATCCATAAATGCTACATACAAATCCATTTGTTTTTCTAAGTATTTCTCACATACATTCTTCAAAGCAAACACCTGATCCACACATCCTCTACCACTTCTGAAACCACACTGCTCTTCCCCAATCTGATGCTCTGTACATGCCTTCACCCTCTCAATCAATACCCTCCCATATAATTTACCAGGAATACTCAACAAACTTATACCTCTGTAATCTGAGCACTCACTCTTATCCCCTTTGCCTTTGTACAATGGCACTATGCACGCATTCCGCCAATCCTCAGGCACCTCACCATGAGTCATACATACATTAAATAACCTTACCAACCAATCAACAATACAGTCACCCCCTTTTTTAATAAATTCCACTGCAATACCATCCAAACCTGCTGCCTTGCCAGCTTTCATCTTCTGCAAAGCTTTTACTACCTCTTCTCTGTTTACCAAATCATTTTCCCTAACCCTCTCACTTTGCACACCACCTCGACCAAAACAACCTATATCTGCCACTCTATCATCAAACACATTCAACAAACCTTCAAAATACTCACTCCATCTCCTTCTGGATTCACCACTATTTGTTATCACCTCCCCATTTGTGCCCTTCACTGAAGTTCACATTTGCTCCCTTGTCTTACGCACTTTATTTACCTCCTTCCAGAACATCTTTTTATTCTCCCTAAAATTTAATGATACTCTCTCACCCCAACTCTCATTTGCCCTCTTTTTCACCTCTTGCACCTTTCTCTTGACCTCCTGTCTCTTTCTTTTATACATTTCCCACTCAACTGCATTTTTTCCCTAAAAAAATCGTCCAAATGCCTCTCTCTTCTCTTTCACTAATAATCTTACTTCTTCATCCCACCACTCACTTCCCTTTCTAATCAACCCACCTCCCACTCTTCTCATGCCACAAGCATCTTTTGCGCAATCCATCACTGATTCCCTAAGTACATCCCATTCCTCCCCCACTCCCCTTACTTCCACTGTTCTTACCTTTTTCCATTCTGTACTCAGTCTCTCCTGGTACTTCCTCACACAAGTCTCCTTCCCAAGCTCACTTACTCTCACCCTCTTCACCCCAACATTCACTCTTCTTTTCTGAAAATCCATACAAATCTTCACCTTAGCCTCCACAAGATAATGATCAGACATCCCTCCAGTTGCACCTCTCAGCACATTAACATCCAAAGGTCTCTCTTTCGCGCGCCTGTCAATTAACACATAATCCAATAAAGCTCTCTGGCCATCTCTCCTACTTATATACGTATACTTATGTATATCTCGCTTTTTAAACCAGGTATTCCCAATCACCAGTCCTTTTTCAGCACATAAATCTACAAGCTCTTCACCATTTCCATTTACAACACTGAACACCCGATGTATACCAATTATTCCCTTAACTGCCACATTACTCACCTTTGCATTCAAATCACCCATCACTATAACCCGGTCTCGTGCATCAAAACCAATAAGACACTCATTCAGCTGCTCCCAAAACACTTGCCTTTCATGATCTTTATATATATATATATATATATATATATATATATATATATATATATATATATATATATATATATATATATTGAGTGCTCAAATTACAGAGGTATAAGTTTGTTGAGTATTCCTGGTAAATTATATGGGAGGGTATTGATTGAGAGGGTGAAGGCATGTACAGAGCATCAGATTGGGGAAGAGCAGTGTGGTTTCAGAAGTGGTAGAGGATGTGTGGATCAGGTGTTTGCTTTGAAGAATGTATGTGAGAAATACTTACAAAAGCAAATGGATTTGTATGTAGCATTTATGGATCTGGAGAAGGCATATGATAGAGTTGATAGAGATGCTCTGTGGAAGGTATTAAGAATATATGGTGTGGGAGGAAAGTTGTTAGAAGCAGTGAAAAGTTTTTATCGAGGATGTAAGGCATGTGTACGTGTAGGAAGAGAGGAAAGTGATTGGTTCTCAGTGAATGTAGGTTTGCGGCAGGGGTGTGTGATGTCTCAATGGTTGTTTAATTTGTTTATGGATGGGGTTGTTAGGGAGGTAAATGCAAGAGTTTTGGAAAGAGGGGCAAGTATGAAGTCTGTTGGGGATGAGAGAGCTTGGGAAGTGAGTCAGTTGTTGTTCGCTGATGATACAGCGCTGGTGGCTGATTCATGTGAGAAACTGCAGAAGCTGGTGACTGAGTTTCGTAAAGTGTGTGGAAGAAGAAAGTTAAGAGTAAATGTGAATAAGAGCAAGGTTATTAGGTACAGTAGGGTTGAGGGTCAAGTCAATTGGGAGGTGAGTTTGAATGGAGAAAAACTGGAGGAAGTGAAGTGTTTTAGATATCTGGGAGTGGATCTGGCAGCGGATGGAACCATGGAAGCGGAAGTGGATCATAGGGAGGGGGAGGGGGCGAAAATTCTGGGGGCCTTGAAGAATGTGTGGAAGTCGAGAACATTATCTCGGAAAGCAAAAATGGGTATGTTTGAAGGAATAGTGGTTCCAACAATGTTGTATGGTTGTGAGGCGTGGGCTATGGATAGAGTTGTGCGCAGGAGGATGGATGTGCTGGAAATGAGATGTTTGAGGACAATGTGAGGTGTGAGGTGGTTTGATCGAGTGAGTAACGTAAGGGTAAGAGAGATGTGTGGAAATAAAAAGAGCGTGGTTGAGAGAGCAGAAGAGGGTGTTTTGAAGTGGTTTGGGCACATGGAGAGGATGAGTGAGGAAAGACTGACCAAGAGGATATATGTGTCGGAGGTGGAGGGAGCAAGGAGAAGAGGGAGACCAAATTGGAGGTGGAAAGATGGAGTGAAAAAGATTTTGTGTGATCGGGGCCTGAACATGCAGGAGGGTGAAAGGAGGGCAAGGAATAGAGTGAATTGGAGCGATGTGGTATACCGGGGTTGACGTGCTGTCAGTGGATTGAATCAAGGCATGTGAAGCGTCTGGGATAAACCATGGAAAGCTGTGTAGGTATGTATATTTGCGTGTGTGGACGTATGTATATACATGTGTATGGGGGGGTTGGGCCATTTCTTTCGTCTGTTTCCTTGCGCTACCTCGCAAACGCGGGAGACAGCGACAAAGTATATAAAAAAAAATATATATATATATATATATATATATATATATATATATATATACATATATATATATATATATATATATATATATATATATATATATATATATATATATATATATATACATATATATATATCATTTTTTTATTCTTTATTATACTTTGTCGCTGTCTCCCGCATTTGCGAGGTAGCGCAAGGAAACAGATGAAAGAAATGGCCCCCCCCCCCCCATACACATGTATATACATACGTCCACATACGCAAATATACATACCTACACAGCTTTCCATGGTTTACCCCAGACGCTTCACATGCCTTGTTTCAATCCACTGACAGCACGTCAACCCCGGTATACCACATCGCTCCAATTCACTCTATTCCTTGCCCTCCTTTCACCCTCCTGCATGTTCAGGCCCCGATCACACAAAATCTTTTTCACTCCATCTTTCCACCTCCAATTTGGTCTCCCTCTTCTCCTCGTTCCCTCCACCTCCGACACATATATCCTCTTGGTCAATCTTTCCTCACTCATTCTCTCCATGTGCCCAAACCACTTCAAAACACCCTCTTCTGCTCTCTCAACCACGCTCTTTTTAATTCCACACATCTCTCTTACCCTTACGTTACTCACTCGATCAAACCACCTCACACCACACACTGTCCTCAAACATCTCATTTCCAGCACATCCATCCTCCTGCGCACAACTCTATCCATAGCCCACGCCTCGCAACCATACAACATTGTTGGAACCACTATTCCTTCAAACATACCCATTTTTGCTTTCCGAGATAATGTTCTCGACTTCCACACATTCTTCAAGGCCCCCAGAATTTTCGCCCCCTCCCCCACCCTATGATCCACTTCCGCTTCCATGGTTCCATCCGCTGCCAGATCCACTCCCAGATATCTAAAACACTTCACTTCCTCCAGTTTTTCTCCATTCAAACTCACCTCCCAATTGACTTGACCCTCAACCCTACTGTACCTAATAACCTTGCTCTTATTCACATTTACTCTTAACTTTCTTCTTCCACACACTTTACCAAACTCAGTCACCAGCTTCTGCAGTTTCTCACATGAATCAGCCACCAGCGCTGTATCATCAGCGAACAACAACTGACTCACTTCCCAAGCTCTCTCATCCCCAACAGACTTCATACTTGCCCCTCTTTCCAAAACTCTTGCATTCACCTCCCTAACAACCCCATCCATAAACAAATTAAACAACCATGGAGACATCACACACCCCTGCCGCAAACCTACATTCACTGAGAACCAATCACTTTCCTCTCTTCTTACACGTACACATGCCTTACATCCTCGATAAAAACTTTTCACTGCTTCTAACAACTTGCCTCCCACACCATATATTCTTAATACCTTCCACAGAGCATCTCTATCAACTCTATCATATGCCTTCTCCAGATCCATAAATGCTACATACAAATCCATTTGTTTTTCTGAGTATTTCTCACATACATTCTTCAAAGCAAACACCTGATCCACACATCCCCTACCACTTCTGAAACCACACTGCTCTTCCCCAATCTGATGCTCTGTACATGCCTTCACCCTCTCAATCAATACCCTCCCATATAATTTACCAGGAATACTCAACAAACTTATACCTCTGTAATTTGAGCACTCACTCTTATCCCCTTTGCCTTTGTACAATGGCACTATGCACGCATTCTGCCAATCCTCAGGCACCTCACCATGAGTCATACATACATAAAATAACCTTACCAACCAGTCAACAATACAGTCACCCCCTTTTTTAATAAATTCCACTGCAATACCATCCAAACCTGCTGCCTTGCCGGCTTTCATCTTCCGCAAAGCTTTCACTACCTCTTCTCTGTTTACCAAATCATTTTCCCTAACCCTCTCACTTTGCACACCACCACGACCAAAACACCCCATATCTGCCACTCTATCATCAAACACATTCAACAAACCTTCAAAATTCTCACTCCATCTCCTTCTCACATCACATCTATATATCGAGGATGTAAGGCATGTGTACATGTAGGAAGAGAGGAAAGTGATTGGTTCTCAGTGAATGTAGGTAGGGGCAGGGGTGTGTGATGTCTCCATGGTTGTTTAATTTGTTTATGGATGGGGTTGTTAGGGAGGTGAATGCAAGAGTTTTGGAAAGAGGGGCAAGTATGAAGTCTGTTGTGGATGAGAGAGCTTGGGAAGTGAGTCAGTTGTTGTTCGCTGATGATACAGCGCTGGTGGCTGATTCATGTGAGAAACTGCAGAAGCTGGTGACTGAGTTTGGTAAAGTGTGCGAAAGAAGAAAGTTAAGAGTAAATGTGAATAAGAGCAAGGTTATTAGGTACAGTAGGGTTGAGGGTCAAGTCAATTGGGAGGTAAGTTTGAATGGGGAAAAACTGGAGGAAGTAAAGTGTTTTAGATATCTAGGAGTGAATCTGGCAGCGGATGGAACCATGGAAACGGAAGTGGATCATAGGGTGGGGGAGTGGGCGAAAATCCTGGGAGCCTTGAAGAATGTGTGGAAGTCGAGAACATTATCTCGGAAAGCAAAAATGTGGATGTGGATGAGGTTGTTAGGAAGGTGAATGCAAGAGTTTTGGAAAGAGGGGCAAGTGTGAAGTCTGGTGTGGATGAGAGAGCTTGGGAAGTGAGTCAGTTCTTGTTCGCGGATGATACAGAGCTGGTGGGTGATTCATGTCAGATACTGCAGAAGCTGGTGACTGAGTTTGGTAAAGTGTGTGAAAGAAGAAAGTTAAGAGTAAATGTGAAAAAGAGCAAGGTTATTAGGTACAGTAGGGTTGAGGGTCAAGCCAATTGGGAGATAAGTTTGAATGGAGAAAAACTGCAGGAAGTAAAGTGTTTTAGATATCTGGGAGTGGATCTGGCAGCGGATGGAACCATGGAAGCAGAAGTGAATCATAGGGTGGGGGAGGGGGCAAAAATCCTGAGAGCCTTGAAGAATGTGTGGAAGTCGAGAACATTATCTCGGAAAGCAAAAATGGATATGTTTGAAGGAATAGTGGTTCCAACAATGTTGTATGGTTGCGAGGCATGGCCTATGGATAGAGTTGTGCGCAGGAGGGTGGATGTGCTGGAAATGAGATGTTTGAGGACAATGTGTGGTGTGAGGTGGTTTGATCGAGTAAGTACTGTAAGGGTAAGAGAGATGTGTGGAAATAAAAAGAGCGTGGTTGAGAGAGCAGAAGAGGGTGTTTTGAAATGGTTTGGGCACATGGAGAGAATGAGTGAGGAAAGATTGACCAAGAGGATATATGTGTCGGAGGTGGAGGGAACGAGGAGAAGAGGGAGACCAAATTGGAGGTGGAAAGATGGAGTGAAAAAGATTTTGTGTGATCGGGGCCTGAACATGCAGGAGGGTGAAAAGAGGGCAAGGAATAGAGTGAATTGGAGCGATGTGGTATACCAGGGTTGATGTGGTGTCAGTGGATTGAATCAGGGCATGTGAAGCGTCTGGGGTAAACCATGGAAAGCTGTGTAGGTATGTATATTTGCGTGTGTGGACGTATGTATATACATGTGTATGGGGGTGGGTTGGGCCATTTCTTTCGTCTGTTTCCTTGCGCTACCTCGCAAACGCGGGAGACAGCGACAAACTAAAAAAAAAAAATATATATATATATATATATATATATATATATATATGAAAAATGTTAGAAATAATTTAGAAAACTGAAACTTCTAGACGTAAGAATACGTTATGGACGAAAATAATTCTAATATCCAACATCAAACCTTTAAAAACACATAACGAAAGGGGAGTATTTTGAAGGTTTGTTGCATGTGTTTGATGATAGAGTGGCAGATATAGGATGTTTTGGTCGAGGTGGTGTTCAAAGTGAGAGGGTTAGGGAAAATGATTTGGTAAACAGAGAAGAGGTAGTAAAAGCTTTACGGAAGATGAAATCCGGCAAGACAGCAGGTTTGGATGGTATTGCAGTGGAATTTATCAAAAAAGGGGGTGACTGTATTGTTGACTGGTTGGTAAAGTTATTAAATGTATGTATGATTCATGGTGAGGTGCCTGAGGATTGGCGGAATGCTTGCATAGTGCCATTGTACAAAGGCAAAGGGGATAAGAGTGAGTGCTCAAATTACAGAGGTACAAGTTTGTTGAGTATTCCTGGTAAATTATATGGGAGGGTATTGATTGAGAGGGTGAAGGCATGTACAGAGCATCAGATTGGGGAAGAGCAGTGTGATTTCAGAAGTGGTAGAGGATGTATGGATCAGGTGTTTGCTTTGAAGAATGGATGTGAGAAATACTTCAAAAAGCAAATGGATTTGTATGTAGCATTTATGGATCTGGAGAAGGCATATGATAGAGTTGATAGAGATGCTCTGTGGAAGGTATTAAGAATATATGGTGTGGGAGGCAAGTTGTTAGAAGCAGTGAAAAGTTTTTATCGAGGATGTAAGCATGTGTACGTGTAGGAAGAGAGGAAAGTGATTGGTTCTCAGTGAATGTAGGTTTGCGGCAGGGGTGTGTAATGTCTCCATGGTTGTTTAATTTATTTATGGATGGGGTTGTTAGGGAGGTGAATGCAAGAGTTTTGGAAATGGGTAAGTATAAAGTCTGTTGGGGATGAGAGAGCTTGGGAAGTGAGTCAGTTGTTGTTCGCTGATGATACAGCGCTGGTGGCTGATTCATGTGATAAACTGCAGAAGCTGGTGACTGATTCATGTGATAAACTGCAGAAGCTGGTGACTGAGTTTGGTAAAGTGTGTGAAAGAAGAAAGTTAAGAGTAAATGTGAATAAGAGCAAGGTTATTAGGTACAGTTGGGTTGAGGGTCAAGTCAATTGGGAGGTAAGTTTGAATGGAGAAAAACTAGAGGAAGTAAAGTGTTTTAGATATCTGGGAGTGGATCTGGCAGCGGATGGAACCATGGAAGCAGAAGTGAATCATGGGGTGGGGGAGGGGGCGAAAATCCTGGGAGCCTTGGAGAATGTGTGGAAGTCGAGAACATTATCTCGGAAAGCAAAAATGGGTATGTTTGAAGGAATAGTGGTTCCAACAATGTTGTATGGCTGCGAGGCATGGGCTACGGATAGAGTTGTGCGCAAGAGGGTCAATGTGCTGGAAACGAGATGTTTGAGGACAATATGTGGTCTAAGGTGGTTTGTCGAGTAAGTAATGTATGGGTAAGAGAGATGTGTGGAAATAAAAAGAGCGTGGTTGAGAGAGGAGCAGAGGGTGTTTTGAAATGGTTTGGGCAGATGGAGAGAATGAGTGAGGAAAGATTGACCAAGAGGATATATGTGTCGGAGGTGGAGGGAACGAAGAGAAGTGGGAGACCAAATTGGAGGTGGAAAGATGGAGTGAAAAAGATTTTGAGTGATCGGGGCCTGAACATGCAGGAGGGTGTAAGGCGGAGAAGGCATAGAGTAAATTGGAACGATGTGGTATACCGGGGTCGACGCGCTGTCAATGGATTGAATCAGGGCATGTTTAGCGTCTGGGTAAACCATGGAAAGTTCTGTGGGGCCTGGATGTGGAAAGGGAGCTGTGGTTTCGGGCATTATTGCATGACAGCTAGAGACTGAGTGTGAACGAATGGGGCCTGTGTTGTCTTTTCCTAGCGCTACCTCGCACACATGAGGGGGGGGATGTTATTCCATGTGTGGCGAGGTGGCGATGGGAATGACTAAAGGCAGTGTGAATTGTGTGCATGTGTATATATGTATGTGTCTGTGTGTGTATATATATGTGTACATTGAGATGTAGGGGCATGCATATTTGCATGTGTGGACGTGTATGTATATATATATGTGTATGGGGGCAGGTTGGGCCATTTCTTTCGTCTGTTTCCTTGCATTACCTCGCAAACGTGGGAGACAGCGACAAAGGAAAATAAAAAAAATATATATAAATATATATATATAATATTCATTTATTTATTTTGCTTTGTCGCTGTCTCCCGCGTTTGCGAGGTAGCGCAAGGAAACAGATGAAAAATATGGCCCAACCCACCCCCATACACATGTATATACATACACATCCACACACGCAAATATACATACCTATACATCTCAATGTACACATATATATATACACACACAGACACATACATATATACATATATTATCCCTGGGGATAGGGGAGAAAGAATACTTCCCACGTATTCCCTGCGTGTCATAGAAGGCGACTAAAAGGGAAGGGAGAAGTGGGCTAGAAATCCTCCCCTCTCTTTTATTTTTTTAATTTTCCAAAACAAGGAACAGAGAAGGGGGCCAGGTGAGGATATTCCCTCAAAGGCCCAGTCCTCTGTTCTTAACGCTACCTCGCCATCGCGGGAAATGGCGAATAGCATGGATATATATATATATATATATATATATATATATATATATATATATATATATATATATATATATATATATATATTATACTTTGTTGCTGTCTCCCGCGTTTGCGAGGTAGCGCAAGGAAACAGACGAAAGAAATGGCCCAACCCCCCCCATACACATGTATACACATACGTCCACACACGCAAATATACATACCTACACAGCTTCCATGGTTTACCCCAGACGCTTCACATGCCTTGATTCAATCCACTGACAGCACGTCAACCCCGGTATACCACATTGGTATATGGGGGTGGGTTGGGCCATTTCTTTCGTCTGTTTCCTTGCGCTACCTCGCAAACGCGGGAAACAGCGACAAAGCAAAAAAAAAAAGAAAAAAAATGTTATAATAAATAAATATATATGCTTTATTTATTTATTTATTTTGCTTTTTTGCTGTCTCCTGCGTTAGCAAGGTAACACAAGAAAACAGACGAAAGAATGGCCCAACCCACCCATATACACATGTATATACATACACGTCCACACACGCAAATATACATCCTTATACATTTCAATGTACACACATATATACACTTTTTTTTTTTTTGCTTTGTCGCTGTCTCCCGTGTTTGCGAGGTAGCGCAAGGAAACAGACGAAAGAAATGGCCCAACCCATCCTCATACACATGTATGTACATGCGTCCACACATGCAAATATACATACCTACAGAGCTTTCCATGGTTTACCCCAGACGCTTCACATGCCCTGATTGAACCCACTGACAGCACGTCAACCCCGGTATACCACATCGATCCAATTCACTCTATTCCTTGCCCTCCTTTCACCCTCCTGCATGTTCAGGCCCCGATCACACAAAATCTTTTTCACTCCATTTTCCACCTCCAGTTTGGTCTCCCACCTCTCCTAGTTCCCTCCACCTCTAACACATATATCCTCTTTGTCAATCTTTCCTCACTCATTCTCTCCATGTGACCAAACCATTTCAAAACACCCTCTTCTGCTGTCTCATCCACACTCTTTTTATTTTCACACATCTCTCTTACCCTTACATTACTTACTCGATCAAACCACCTCACACCACACATTGTCCTCAAACATCTCATTTCCAGCACATCCACCCTCCTGCGCACAACTCTATCCGTATCCCACGCCTCACAACCATACAGCATTTGTTTGAACCACTATTCCTTCAAACATACCCAGTTTTCCTTTCCTAAACAATGTTCTCGACTTCGAAACATTCTTCAAGGCTCCCAGAATTTTTGCCCCCTCCCCCCACCCTATGATTCACTTCCGCTTCCATGGTTCCATCCCCTGCCAGATCCACTCCCAGATATCTAAAACACTTTACTTCCTCCAGTTTTTCTCCATTCAAACTTACCTCCCAATAGACTTGACCCTCAACCCTACTGTACCTAATAACCTTGCTGTTATTCACATTTACTCTTAACTTTCTTTTTTCACACACTTTACCAAACTCAGTCACCAGCTGCTGCAGTTTATCACATGAATCAGCCACCAGCGCTGTATCATCAGCGAAGAGCAACTGACTTACTTCTTAAGCTCTCTCATCCACAACAGACTGCGTACTTGCCCCTCTTTGCAAAACTCTTGCATTCACCTCCCTAACAACCCCATCCATAAACAAATTAAACAACCATGGAGACATCACACATCCTTGCCGCAAACCTACATTCACTGAGAACCAATCACTTTCCTCTCTTCCTACCCGTACACATGCCTTACATCCTAGTCAAAAGTTTTCACTGCTTCTAACAACTTGCCTCCCACACCATATATTCTTAATACCTTCCACAGAGCATCTCTATCAACTGTATCATATGCCTTCTCCAGATCCCTAAATGCTACATAGAAATCCATTTGCTTTTCTAAGTATTTCTCACATACATTCTTCAAAGCAAACACCTGATCCACACATCCTCCACCACTTCTGAAACCACACTGCTCTTCCCCAATCTGATGCTCTGTACATGCCTTCACCTTCTCAATCAATACCCTCCCATATCATTTACTAGGAATACTCAACAAACTTTTACCTTTGTAATTTGAGCACTCACTCTTATCCCCTTTGCCTTTGTACAGTGGCACTATGCAAGCATTCCTCCAATCCTCAGGCACCTCACCATGAATCATACATAATTAAATAATCTTTCCAACCAGTCAACAAAACAGTCATCCCCTTTTTTAATAAATTCCACTGCATTGCCATCCAAACCTGCTGCCTTGCCAGCTTTCATCTTTCGCAAAGCTTTTTCCTACCTCTTCTCTGTTTACCAAATCATTTTCCCTAACCCTCTCACTTTGCACACCACCTCGACCAAAAGACCCTATATCTGCCACTCTATCATCAAACACATTCAACAAACCTTCAAAATACTCACATCACCACTACTTGTTATCACCTCCCCATTACCCCCTTCACTGAAGTTCCCATTTGGTCCCTCGTCTTACGCACCTTATTTACCTCATTCCAAAACACCTTTTTATTCTCCCTAAAATTTAATGATACTCTCCCACCCCAACTCTCATTTGCCCTCTTTTTCACCTCTTGCACCTTTCTCTTGACCTCCTGCCTCTTTCTTTTATACATCTCCCACTCATTTGCATTTTTTCCCTGTAAAAATCGTCCAAATGCCTCTCTCTTCTCTTTGACTAATAATCTTACTTCTTCACCCCACCACTAACTACCCTTTCTAATCAACCCACCTCCCACGCTTCTCATGCCACAAGCATCTTTTGCGCAAGCCATCACTACTTCCCTAAATACATCCCATTCCTCCCCCACTCCCATTACCTCTTTTGTTCCCACCTTTTTCCATTGTGTACTCAGTCTCTCCTGGTACTTCCTCACACAAGTCTCCTTCCCAAGCTCAGTTACTCTCACCACTCTCTTCACCCCAACATTCTCTCTTCTGAAAACCCCTACAAATTTTCACCTTCGCCTCCACAGGATAATGATCTGACATTCTTCCATTTGCACCTCTCAGCACATTAACATCCAAAAGTCTCTCTTTCGCGCGCCTATGAATGAACACTTAATCCAATAATGCTCTCTGGCCATCTCTCCTACTTACGTATATACGTATACTTATGTATATCTCGCTTTTTAAACCAGGTATTCCCAATCACCAGTCCTTTTTCAACACATAAATCTACAAGCTCTTCACCATTTCCATTTACAACACTGAACACCCCATGTATACCAATTATTCCCTCAACTGCCACATTACTCACCTTTACATTAAAATCACCCATCACTATAACCCGGTACTGTGCATCAAAACCACTAACACACTCATTCAGCTGCTCCCAAAACACTTGCCTCTTATGATCTTTCTTCTCATGCCAAGGTGCATATGCACCAATAATCACCCATCTCTCTCCATCAGCTTTCATTTTTACCCATATCAATCTAGAATTTACTTTCTTACACTCTATCACATACTCCCACAACTCCGATTTTAGGAGTAGTGCTACTCCTTCCCTTGCTCTTGTCCTCTCACTAACCCCTGACTTTACTCCCAAGACATTCCGAAACCACTTTTCCCCTTTACACTTGAGCTGCGTTTCACTCCGAGCCAAAACATCCATGTTCATTTCCTCAAATATACTACCTATCTCTCCTTTTTTCTCATCTTGGTTACATCCACACACATTAAGAAACCCCAATCTGAGCTTTCGAGGAGGATGAGCACTCCCCGCATGACTCCTTCTTCTGTTTCCCCTTTTAGAAAGTCAAAATATAAGGAGAGGAGGGTTTCTGGCCCCCCACTTCCGTCCTCTTTAGTCGCCTTCTACGACACGTGAGGAATGCGTGGGAAGTATTCTTTCTCCCCTATCCCCAGGAATATGTATATATATATATTTTTTTTTTTTTTTGCTTTGTTTCTGTCTCCCGCGTTTGCGAGGTAGCGCAAGGAAACAGGCGAAAGAAATGGCCCAACCCACCCCCATACACATGTATATACATACGTCCACACATGCAAATATACATACCTACACAGCTTTCCATGGTTTACCCCAGATGCTTCACATGCCCTGATTCAATCCACTCACAGCACGTCAACCCCGGTATACCACATCGATCCAATTCACTCTATTCCTTGCCCTCCTTTCACCCTCCTGCATGTTCAGGCCCCGATCACTCAAAATCTTTTTCACTCCATCTTTCCACCTCCAGTTTGGTCTCCCACTTCTCCTCGTTCCCTCCACCTCCAACACATATATCCTCTTGGTCAATCTTTCCTCACTCATTCTCTCCATGTGCCCAAACCATTTCAAAACACCCTCTTCTGCTCTCTCAACCACGCTCTTTTTATTTCCACATATCTCTCTTACCCTTACGTTACTTACTCGATCAAACCACCTCACACCACACATTGTCCTCAAACATCTCATTTCCAGCACATCCATCCTCCTGCGCACAACTCTATCCATAGCCCACGCCTCGCAACCATACAACATTGTTGGAACCACTGTTCCTTCAAACATACCCATTTTTGCTTTCCGAGATAATGTTCTCGACTTCCACACATTCTTCAAGGCTCCCAGAATTTTTGCCCCCTCCCCCACCCTATGATCCACTTCCGCTTCCATGGTTCCATCCGCTGCCAGATCCACTCCCAGATATCTAAAACACTTTACTTCCTCCAGTTTTTCTCCATTCAAACTCACCTCCCAATAGACTTGACCCTCAACCCTACTGTACCTAATAAACTTGCTCTTATTCACATTTACTCTTAACTTTCTTCTTTCACACACTTTACCAAACTCAGGCACCATCTTCTGCAGTTTCTCACATGAATCAGCCACCAGCGCTGTATCATCAGCGAACAACAACTGACTCTCTTCCCAAGCTCTCTCATCCCCAACAGACTTCATACTTGCCCCTCTTTCCAAAACTCTTGCATTCACCTCCCTAACAACCCCATCCATAAACAAATTAAACAACCATGGAGACATCACACACCCCTGCCGCAAACCTACATTCACTGAGAACCAAGCACGTCAACCCCGGTATACCACATTGCTCCAATTCACTCTATTCTTTGCCCTCCTTTCACCCTCCTGCATGTTCAGGCCCCGATCACACAAAATCTTTTTCACTCCATCTTTCCACCTCCAATTTGGTCTCCCTCTTCTCCTCGTTCCCTCCACCTCCGACACATATATCCTCTTGGTCAATCTTTCCTCACTCATTCTCTCCATGTGACCAAACCATTTCAAAACACCCTCTTCTGCTCTCTCAACCACGCTCTTTTTATTTCCACACATCTCTCTTACCCTTACATTACTTACTTGATCAAACCACCTCACACCACATATTGTCCTCAAACATCTCATTTCCAGCACATCCATCCTCCTGCGCACAACTCTATCCATAGTCCACGCCTCGCAACCATACAACATTGTTGGAACCACTATTCCTTCAAACATACCCATTTTTGCTTTCCGAGATAATGTTCTCGACTTCCACACATTCTTCTAGGCTCCCAGAATTTTCGCCCCCTCCCCGACCCTATGATCCACTTCCGCTTCCATGGTTCCATCCGCTGCCACATCCACTCCCAGATATCTAAAACACTTCACTTCCTCCAGTTTTTCTCCATTCAAACTCACCTTCCAATTGAATTGACCCCCAACCCTACTGTACCTAATAACCTTGCTCTTATTCACATTTACTCTTAACTTTCTTCTTTCACACACTTTACCAAACTCAGTCACCAGCTTCTGCAGTTTCTCACATGAATCAGCCACCAGCGCTGTATCATCAGCGAACAACAACTGACTCACTTCCCAAGCTCTCTCATCCCCAACAGACTTCATACTTGCCCCTCTTTCCAAAACTCTTGCATTCACCTCCCTAACAACCCCATCCATAAACAAATTAAACAACCATGGAGACATCACACACCCCTGCCGCAAACCTACATTCACTGAGAACCAATCACTTTCCTCTCTTCCTACACGTACACATGCCTTACATCCTCGATAAAAACTTTTCACTGCTTCTAACAACTTGCCTCCCACACCATATAATCTTAATACCTTCCACAGAGCATCTCTATCAACTCTATCATATGCCTTCTCCAGATCCATAAATGCTACATACAAATCCATTTGCTTTTCTAAGTATTTCTCACATACATTCTTCAAAGCAAACACCTGATCCACACATCCTCTACCACTTCTGAAACCACACTGCACTTCCCCAATCTGATGCTCTGTACATGCCTTCACCCTCTCAATCAATACCCTCCCATATAATTTGCCAGGAATACTCAACAAACTTATACCTCTGTAATTTGAGCACTCACTCTTATCTCCTTTGCCTTTGTACAATGGCACTATGCACGCATTCCGCCAATCCTCAGGCACCTCACCATGAGTCATACATACATTAAATAACCTTACCAACCAGTCAACAATACAGTCACCCCCTTTTTTAATAAATTCCACTGCAACACCATCCAAACCTGCTGCCTTGCCGGCTTTCATCTTCCGCAAAGCTTTTACTACCTCTTCTCTGTTTACCAACTCATTTTCCCTAACCCTCGCACTTTGCACACCACCTCGACCAAAACACCCTATATCTGCCACTCTATCATCAAACACATTCAACAAACCTTCAAAATACTCACTCCATCTCCTTCTCACATCACCACTACTTGTTATCACCTCCCCATTTGCGCCCTTCACTGAAGTTCCCATTTGCTCCCTTGTCTCACGCACTTTATTTACCTCCTTCCAGAACATCTTTTTATTCTCCCTAAAATTTAATGATACTCTCTCACCCCAACTCTCATTTGCCCTTTTTTTCACCTCTTGCACCTTTCTCTTGACCTCCTGTCTCTTTCTCTTATACGTCTCCCACTCATATTTCATTTTTTCCCTGCAAAAATCGTCCAAATGCCTCTCTCTTCTCTTTCACTAATACTCTTACTTCTTCATCCCATCACTCACTACCCTTTCTAATCAACCCACCTCCCACTCTTCTCATGCCACAAGCATCTTTTGCGCAATCCATCACATATTCCCTAAATACATCCCATTCCTCCCCCACTCCCCTTACTTCCATTGTTCTCACCTTTTCCATTCTGTACTCAGAATATATATATTTACCTCTCCCCTATCCCTGGGGGTAGGGGAGAAAGAAAACTTCCCACGCATTCCTCGCATGTCGTAGAAGGCGACTAAAGGGGACGGGAGCGGGGGCCAGAAACCCTCCCCTCCTTGCATTTTAACTTTCTAATAGGGGAAACAGAAGAAGGAGACACGCAGGGAGAGCTCATCCTCTTCGAAGGCTCAAATTGGGGTATCTAAATGTATGTGGATGTAACCAAGATGAGAAAAACGGAGAGATAGGTAGTATGTTTGAGGAAAGGAACATGGATGTTTTGGCTACGAGTGAAACGAAGCTCAATGGTAAAGGGGAAGAGTGGTTTAGGAATGTCTTGGGAGGAAAAATCAGGGGTTAATGAGAGGACAAGAGCAAGGGAAGTAGTAGCACTACTCCTGAAACAGGAGTTGTGGGAGTATGTGATAGAGTGTAAGAAAGTAAATTCTAGATTGATGTGGGAAAACTGAAAGTTGATGGAGAGAGATGGGTGATTATTGGTGCATATGCACCTGGACATGAGAAGAAAGATCATGAGGTAAGTTTTTTGAGAGCAGCTGAATGAGTGTGTTAGTGGTTTTGATGCACAAGACTGGGTTATAGTGATGGGTGATTTGAATGCAAAGGTGAGTAATGTGGCAGTTGAGGGAATAACTGGTATACATGGAGGGTTCAGTGTTGTGAATGGAAATGGTGAAGAGCTTGTAGATTTATGTGCTGAAAAAGAACTGGTGATTGGGAATACATGGTTTAAAAAGCGAGATATACATAAGTATACGTATGTAAGTAGGAGAGATGGCCAGAGAGCATTATTGGATTAAGTGTTAATTCATAGGCGCGCGAAAGAGAGACTTTTGGATGTTAATGTGCTGAGAGGTGCAACTGGAAGAATGTCAGATCATTATCCTGTGGAGGCGAAGGTGAAAATTTGTAGGGGTTTTCAGAAGAGAGAATGTTGGGGTGAAGAGAGTGGTGAGAGTAACTGAGCTTGGGAAGGAGACTTGTGTGAGGAAGTACCAGGAGAGACTGAGTATACAATGGAAAAAGGTGGGAACAAAGGAGGTAATGGGAGTGGGGGAGGAATGGGATGTATTTAGGGAAGTAGTGATGGCTTGCGCAAAAGATGCTTGTGGCATGAGAAGCGTGGGAGGTGGGTTGATTAGAAAGGGTAGTTAGTGGTGGGGTGAAGAAGTAAGATTATTAGTCAAAGAGAAGAGAGAGGCATTTGGACGATTTTCACAGGGAAAAAATGCAAATGAGTGGGAGATGTATAAAAGAAAGAGACAGGAGGTCAAGAGAAAGGTGCAAGAGGTGAAAAAAAGGGCAAATGAGAGTTGGGGTGGGAGAGTATCATTAAATTTTAGGGAGAATAAAAAGGTGTTTTGGAATGAGGTAAATAAGGTGCGTAAGACGAGGGACCAGATGGGAACTTCAGTGAAGGGGGTAATGGGGAGGTGATAACAAGTAGTGGTGATGTGAGCATTTTGAAGGTTTGTTGAATGTGTTTGATGATAGAGTGGCAGATATAGGGTCTTTTGGTTGAGGTGGTGTGCAAAGTGAGAGGGTTAGGGAAAATGATTTGGTAAACAGAGAAGAGGTAGGAAAAAGCTTTGCAGAAGATGAAAGCTGGCAAGGCAGCAGGTTTGGATGGCATTGCAGTGCAATTTATCAAAAAAGGGGGTGACTGTATTGTTGACTGGTTGGAAAGATTATTTAATTATGTATGATTCATGGTGAGGTGCCTGAGGATTGGAGGAATGCTTGCAGAGTGCCACTGTACAAAGGCAAAGGGGATAAGAGTGAGTGCTCAAATTACAGAGGTAAAAGTTTGTTGAGTATCCCTAGTAAATGATATGGGAGGGTATTGATTGAGAAGGTGAAGGCATGTACAGAGCATCAGATTGGGGAAGAGCAGAGTGGTTTCAGAAGTGGTGGAGGATGTGTGGATCAGGTGTTTGCTTTGAAGAATGTATGTGAGAAATACTTAGAAAAGCAAATGGATTTCTATGTAGCATTTAGGGATCTGGAGAAGGCATATGATACATTTGATAGAGATGCTCTGTGGAAGGTATTAAGAATATATGGTGTGGGAGGCAAGTTGTTAGAAGCAGTGAAAACTTTTGACTAGGATGTAAGGCATGTGTACGGGTAGGAAGAGAGGAAAGTGATTGGTTCTCAGTGAATGTAGGTTTGTGGCAAGGGTGTGTGATGTCTCCATGGTTATTTAATTTGTTTATGGATGGGGTTGTTAGGGAGGTGAATGCAAGAGTTTTGCAAAGAGGGGCAAGTATGCAGTCTGTTGTGGATGAGAGAGCTTAAGAAGTAAGTCAGTTGCAGTTCGCTGATGATACAGCGCTGGTGGCTGATTCATGTGAGAAACTGCAGCAGCTGGTGACTGAGTTTGGTAAAGTGTGTGAAAAAAGAAAGTTAAGAGTAAATGTGAATAAGAGCAAGGTTATTAGGTACAGTAGGGTTGAGGGTCAAGTCTGTTGGGAGGTAAGTTTGAATGGAGAAAAACTGGAGGAAGTAGTGTTTTAGATATCTGGGAGTGGATCTGGCAGGGGATGGAACCATGGAAGCGGAAGTGAATCATAGGGTGGGGGAGGGGGCAAAAATTCTGGGAGCCTTGAAGAATGTTTCGAAGTTCAGAACATTATTTAGGAAAGGACAACTGGGTATGTTTGAAGGAATAGTGGTTCAAACAAATGCTGTATGCTTGCGAGGCGTGGGCTATGGATAGAGTTGTGCGCAGGAGGGTGGATGTGCTGGAAATGAGATGTGTGAGGACAATATGTGGTGTGAGGTGGTTTGATCGAGTAAGTAATGTAAGGGTAAGAGAGATGTGTGAAAATAAAAAGAGTGTGGATGAGACAGCAGAAGAGGGTGTTTTGAAATGGTTTGGTCACATGAAGAGAATGAGTGAGGAAAGATTGACAAAGAGGATATATGTGTTAGAGGTGGAGGGAACTAGGAGAGGTGGGAGACCAAACTGGAGGTGGAAAGATGGAGTGAAAAAGATTTTGTGTGATCGGGGCCTGAACATGCAGGAGGGTGAAAGGAGGGCAAGGAAAAGAGTGAATTGGATCGATGTGGTATACCGGGGTTGACGTGCTGTCAGTGGGTTGAATCAGGGCATGTGAAGCGTCTGGGGTAAACCATGGAAAGCTGTGTAGGTATGTATATTTGCGTGTGTGGACGTATGTATATACATGTGTATGGGGGTGGGTTGGGCCATTTCTTTCGTCGGTTTCCTTGCGCTACCTCGCAAATACAGGAGACAGTGACAAAGCAAAAAAAAAAAAAAAGTGTATATATGTGTGTACATTGAAATGTATAAGTATGTATATTTGCGTGTGTGGACGTGTATGTATATAAATGTGTATGTGGGTGGGTTGGGACATTCTTTCGTCTGTTTCCTTGTGTTACCTCGCTAACGCAGGAGACAGCAAAAAAGCAAAATAAATAAATAAATAAAGTATATATATTTATTTATTATAACACATATATTTACATATTTTTTTTTTTTTTTGCTTTGTCGCTGTCTCCCGCGTTTGCGAGGTAGCACAAGGAAACAGACGAAAGAAATGGCCCAACCCACCCCCATACACATGTATATACATACGTCCACACACGCAAATATAGATACCTACACAGCTTTCCATGGTTTACCCCAGACGCTTCACATGCCTTGATTCAATCCACTGACAGCAGGTCAACCCCGGTACACCACATCGCTCCAATTCACTCTATTCCTTGCCCTCCTTTCACCCTCCTGCATGTTCAGGCCCCGATCACACAAAATCTTTTTCACTCCATCTTTCCACATCCAATTTGGTCTCCCTCTTCTCCTAGTTCCCTCCACCTCCGACACATATATTCTCTTGGTCAATCTTTCCTCACTCATTCTTTCCATGTGCCCGAACCATTTCAAAACACCCTCCTCTGCTCTCTCAACCACGCTCTTTTTATTTCCACACATCTCTCTTACCCTTACGTTACTTACTCGATCAAACCACCTCACACCACACATTGTCCTCAAACATCTCATTTCCAGCATATCCATCCTCCTGCGCACAACTCTATCCATAGCCCACGCCTCGCAACCATACAACATTGTTGGAACCACTATTCCTTGAAACATACCCATTTTTGCTTTCCGAGATAATGTTCTCGACTTCCACACATTCTTCAAGGCTCCCAGAATTTTCGCCCCCTCCCCCACCCTATGATCCACTTCCGCTTCCATGGTTCCATCCGCTGCCAGATCCACTCCCAGATATCTAAGACCCTTCACTTCCTCCAGTTTTTCTCCATTCAAACTCACCTCCCAATTGACTTGACCCTCAACGCTACTGTACCTAATAACCTTGCTCTTATTCACATTTACTCTTAACTTTCTTCTTTCACACACTTTACGAAACTCAGTCACCAGCTTCTGCAGTTTCTCACATGAATCAGCCACCAGCGCTGTATCATCAGCGAACAACAACTGACTCACTTCCCAAGCTCTCTCATCCCCAACAGACTTCATACTTGCCCCTCTTTCCAAAACTCTTGCATTCACCTCCCTAACAACCCCATCCATAAACAAATTAAACAACCATGGAGACATCACACACCCCTGCCGCAAACCTACATTCACTGAGAACCAATCACTTTCCTCTCTTCCTACACGTACACATGCCTTACATCCTCGATAAAAACTTTTCACTGCTTCTAACAACTTGCCTGCCACACCATATATTCTTAATACCTTCCACAGAGCATCTCTATCAACTCTATCATATGCCTTCTCCAGATCCATAAATGCTACATACAAATCCATTTGCTTTTCTAAGTATTTCTCACATACATTCTTCAAAGCAAACACCTGATCCACACATCCTCTACCACTTCTGAAACCACACTCCTCTTCCCCAATCTGATGCTCTGTACATGCCTTCACCCTCTCAATCAATATCCTCCCATATAATTTACCAGGAATACTCAACAAACTTATACCTCTGTAATTTGAGCACTCACTCTTATCCCCTTTGCCTTTGTACAATGGCACTATGCACGCATTCCGCCAATCCTCAGGCACCTCACCACGAGTCATACATACATTAAATAACCTTACCAACCAGTCAACAATACAGTCACCCCCTTTTTTAATAAATTCCACTGCAATACCATCCAAACATAATATATATATAATATATATATTTACCTCTCCCCTATCCTTAGGGGTAGGGGAGAAAGAAAACTTCCCACGCATTCCTCGCGTGTCGTAGAAGGCGACAAAAGGGGACGGGAGCGGGGGCCAGAAACCCTCCCCTCCTTGCATTTTAACTTTCTAATAGGGGAAACAGAAGAAGGAGACACGCGGGGAGTGCTCATCCTCTTCGAAGGCTGAGATTGGAGTGTCTAAATGTATTTGGATGTAACCAAGATGAGAAAAACGGAGAGATAGGTAGTATGCTTGAGGAAAGGAACATGGATGTTTTGGCTCTGAGTGAAACGAAGCTCAAGGGTAAAGGGGAAGAGTGGTTTAGGAATGTCTTGGGAGGAAAAATCAGGGGTTAATGAGAGGACAAGAGCAAGGGAAGTAGTAGCACTACTCCTGAAACAGGAGTTGTGGGAGTATGTGATAGAGTGTAAGAAGGTAAATTCTAGATTGATGTGGGAAAACTGAAAGTTGATGGAGAGAGATGGGTGATTATTGGTGCATATGCACCTGGACATGAGAAGAAAGATCATGAGGTAAGTATTTTGAGAACAGCTGAATGAGTGTGTTAGTGGTTTTGATGCACAAGACTGGGTTATAGTGATGGGTGATTTGAACGCAAAGGTGAGTAATGTGGTAGTTGAGGGAATAATTGGTATACATAGAGTGTTCAGTGTTGTGAATGGAAATGGTGAAGAGCTTGTAGATTTATGTGCTGAAAAAGGACTGGTGATTGGGAATACCTGGTTTAAAAAGCGAGATATACATAAGTATACGTATGCAAGTAGGAGAGATGGCCAGAGAGCATTATTGGATTAAGTGTTAATTCATAGGCGCGCGAAAGAGAGACTTTTGGATGTTAATGTGCTGAGAGGTGCAACTGGAAGAATGTCAGATCATTATCCTGTTGAGGCGAAGGTGAAAATTTGTAGGGGTTTTCAGAAGAGAGAATGTTGGGGTGAAGAGAGTGGTGAGAGTAACTGAGCTTGGGAAGGAGACTTGTGTGAGGAAGTACCAGGAGAGACTGAGTATACAATGGAAAAAGGTGGGAACAAAGGAGGTAATGGGAGTGGGGGAGGAATGGGATGTATTTAGGGAAGTAGTGATGGCTTGCGCAAAAGATGCTTGTGGCATGAGAAGCGTGGGAGGTGGGTTGATTAGAAAGGGTAGTTAGTGGTGGGGTGAAGAAGTAAGATTATTAGTCAAAGAGAAGAGAGAGGCATTTGGACGATTTTTACAGGGAAAAAATGCAAATGAGTGGGAGATGTATAAAAGAAAGAGACAGGAGGTCAAGGGAAAGGTGCAAGAGGTGAAAAAGAGGGTAAATGAGAGTTGGGGTGGGAGAGTATCATTAAATTTTAGGGAGAATAAAAAGGTGTTTTGGAATGAGGTAAATAAGGTGCGTAAGACGAGGGACCAAATGGGAACTTCAGTGAAGGGGGTAATGGGGAGGTGATAACAAGTAGGGGTGATGTGAGTATTTTGAAGGTTTGTTGAATGTGTTTGATGATAGAGTGGCAGATATAGGGTCTTCTGGTCGAAGTGGTGTGCAAAGTGAGAGGGTTAGGGAAAATGATTTGGTAAACAGAGAAGAGGTAGGAAAAAGCTTTGCGGAAGATGAAAGCTGGCAAGGCAGCAGGTTTGGATGGTATTGCAGTGGAATTTATTAAAAAAGGGGGTGACTGTATTGTTGACTGGTTGGAAAGATTATTTAATGTATGTATGATTCATGGTGAGGTGCCTGAGGATTAGAGGAATGCTTGCATAGTGACACTGTACAAAGGCAAAGGGGATAAGAGTGAGTGCTCAAACTACAGAGGGAAAAGTTTGTTGAGTATTCCTAGTAAATGATATGGGAGGGTATTGATTGAGAAGGTGAGGCAGTA